>NC_141154.1:6768207-7044073 GCF_053477565.2 Lygodium microphyllum
CTTCCTGCATAGGTTGGGTAAGATGAATATGATTTTTGAAGTGCTAGAATCTTTGTAGCAAAAATAGTACTACATGAAAAGAGGCGAACAATAAGAAACATCTTGTGTTGAGTTTTGAATCTTGGAGTGTGAATGTGTCAAATATAGGAGTGAGTGGGCATGAAGTGGCATTAATTTTCATTATTGCATCAAACACATGGGCATCCTACCTCCTTTGCATGCATTCAAGGGAGGAGATGGAGACAAAAGTTCCTATGTTGCTAATGGTGGGGAGAGCACAATGAGCAAGCCACAATGAAATGAAGATAGAAGGGATGCAAATTTTCTAGGTGCATTGTTGGCCTAAGAAGATTTGGCTAAACTCGAGAAGCAAACAATATGTGACTAGAAGATTTATTTGAACTTGAGAAGTGAATGAGATGTGATAAGAAGAGTTTTAATGAAAGAAAGAGAGAATCCATTGAAAGTGAGATTATTAGAAAATAGGTATTGTAAGCTCCTAGAGTTTTGAATCTTGGAGTGTGAATGTGGCAAGTACAATAGTAAGTGAGCATAAAATGGCATTAGTTTCCATTATTTGCAACAAACATAGGAGTATCCTACCTCATTTGCATGATGGAAGGAGGAGATGAAGACAAAAGTTTATTTGATAATGGGAAGAACAATGTGATCATGGCAAGCAAGTTGTAAAGGAACAAAGATAGAATGAAGATGGATTTTTTAAGTGCACTACTAATCGAAGAAGATCTAGCTAGACTTGAGGAGCAAATGAGGGGTGATCAAAAGTGTTTTAATGAAAGAAAGAGAGCATCTATTGAAAGTGGGAAGCAAGTCTTGTAATCTCCTGTTGTATTTTTGCTAGTTCAAATTAGGCAAAGTTTTCTTTATGTGGCCTATACATGTATTTCATGGGTGGGTTACCAATGGAGAAAGATATATTGAAATGCTTTTGGCATTGGCTTAGTGGTGGGCTATAAACACAATTTGGCATATATCTCTTCAATGGAGTTTGTTAAGCCCACACAAAGAAGGATGCAAAAGAAACTAAATGTTCAAAGTTAAAGGGCTGGTCCTTAAAGTAGTCAAAGGAAGGTAAAAAGGAGTGTGACAAAGGCTAGTTAGTGGACCTTGAGAGAAAAATAAAATGAGTTGAAGCTCAAAGAGTGTGAGAATTAGCAAGCAAAAAAAATTGCTGAGTACATATGTTGAATAAAATAATGTATTCGCCATCAAACTAATGTAGATTGTAAAATAATAATGTTGATCACCTCTGTCGGGTGTTGAAAAGTCTTGCAGCCACTACAAAAGAAATGCCAGGGGGCTAGAAATTGATCTTTGGCGGTGTGAACACACCCAAAACTCACAGGTAAAGAAATGCATGCTCTAAATAGAGCTACCTCCTCCATCAAAACATATGATAGATCAAGTGTCAGAGCTCCTAATGTCCTCATCTAACTGAAGATAAGGCTCATAGCCAAGAGATGATTGTGCAAGACACGCATGACTATCACCAAGGAGGTGGGGAGAATAGGGATATGCTTCAGTGTCACGATGGTAAATTTTTAGATATATTCAAAAATATCAAGCATCAATAATCCATAAATAAGACATTGTTCTTTTAGATAGGCAAATTTTATTATAGCCTATGGTAATGTACTAGATATTTGTAAAAAAAGTTAGACTTAGGCTCACTATCGTGCATTGTAAGATCTTGGAAGGTCATATGGATTTATTTTTACTTTCCATTCATATATGGACAAATGAAGGATCATATAAGCCATCTAGATCCACATGCAAGTCCATTCATCATGTCAAATCTACTAAGATAGATAATGTAAAAGAGAGATTATCAAACTTTAGAGGAGCCAATGATTGAGGTATTTGCCTAGGAAACCCTATGTATATTATGCGTAGAAAAGTAAAATCTCTCATTCTTTTGTGTGCAAACATTTGAGCTCTTGCTCCATTGCTACCTCCTTGTGTTGGGTGTGTTTTTTTGGCAAGTTTTTTCAACTATGTGCCTAGTTAGGCGAGCTTTTAGGGCATACTATAATTCATGATATATAAAGGTGTGTTTAGAAAAGAACATTTCTTGTGTGATGGTGGGTCATATGTGTGTTTATGTAATGTATATACATATACGCATGTATGGAAACACCACTCAATCATTAAATAGGGTCCCTACATTGCTTTACTTCTCAAGCAGAAAAGAATAGCCCCCATAAATTTTGGGCACCCACAATTTTTTAGGCCCTCATCCCTCAAGCTTATAGGAATAAAAAGAGTCCCTTCCAAAAATGAATTTTAAGTAAATCACAAAAATTTGTCTCCACTCCCCTAAAACTTTTATATTTGAGTTCTAAACCCACCCCATAAACCCTCCCGCATCCCCCCACCCCCCGCGCGAAAACAAAGCCTTGTAAGCTTGAGAAGTGTGATTTATTGTTCACATTTTTGAAACTCTAATGTGTCTGCTGCCCTAGCTTATGGGGATGCTTATTTGGTTATTATGCACCAAAATGAATAACTT
The DNA here is from genome assembly GCF_053477565.2 of Lygodium microphyllum. Lineage (NCBI taxonomy): Eukaryota > Viridiplantae > Streptophyta > Polypodiopsida > Schizaeales > Lygodiaceae > Lygodium > Lygodium microphyllum. The sequence continues at coordinate 6,770,738 of NC_141154.1, forward strand.
GGCATATTCTTTCAGGGGGAAGAACATACCAGGCAAGTAAAGAACACACACATCACACATACATACATGCATACACACATACACACGTACATATGTATACATACATACATGCACATCCAATGTATATGTATGTGTGTGTGTGTATACACATATACATACATATTTGTGTGTGTACACAAAAATATATAGGAAAAAACTTAACATTACTATTCCCCAACTGTCAAGATTATGGGAGAGAAGGAAGGAGTCCTTGAAGCTTTCTTGCTTGCACAATGGGGGAATACACACAAGGGTGGAGGTTGAAAATAGTTTTCCTCTTCTTAGTTGTGTAAGCCAAAAAAACTCAAGTACAAAGAAATAGAAGAACCCTATATATGGGTCTCAAACCAAACTCAACTAACTAAGGTGGCATACTAACTGAGCCACGAACTAGAGTAGATAAGGATAGCTATCATGTATCTATTATTCATGGGCAGTGTACCAACCGCGTCTGCAACTAACAAGTCGGTGACATAAATACACAACGGTCACCCTGGCGTATCACGAGTGGAGCTCGATATCTCAACACTCCCCCTCGAGCTCAATCCCAATTCTTGCACACCAAGCAGGTCTCTGAACTTGCGCAGCTTCTCTGCGCCCAATGCCTTCGTGAATATGTCAGCTACCTGATCCTCTGTGCTGACATAAACTAGATCAATAAGACCTAGTAAAACCCTCTCTCGCACATAGTGATAATGCACCTCAATGTGCTTTGTTCTAGCGTGATAGACTGGGTTATTTGCCAAGTGTATACTACTCATGTTGTCACAATAAATGACAACTCGCCCATCTGTAGACTGATGCATATCATAAAGTAGCTTATGCAACCAAGCTACCTCACATGCAGCCATTGCTGCACCCCTGTACTCAGCCTCTGTGCTCGACAAGGCAACTGTAGGCTGTTTCTTGCTGCTCCAAGTGACTGCAGCACTCCCAAAAGAGAACACATATCCACTGGTAGATCGTCTATCAGAAATACTACCAGCCCAATCAGCATCAGTGTATCCATGCAACTGTATCTGAACCCCAGTCTCATAAAATAGTCCATACTGCAATGTGGACTTCACATACCTGAGTATGCGTCTAGCCACATCCAAATGTGGTTTCCTTGGAGCCTGCATAAACTGACTTACCAATCCAACAGCATAGCTCAAATTTGGCCTGGTAATAGTCATATAAATCAAACTTCCTACTATGCGTCTGTACATAGTAGGGTCTTCTAGAAGCTCACCTCCATCTGTGCTCAGCTTCACATTCTGCTCCAAAGGAACTGAAATAGGCTTACAGCCTGTCATCCCATATTTGGACAGCATGTCCAATCCATACTGCCTCTGCAAGAGCTGTATCCCACTTGGTGATCTAATCACCTCAATGCCCAAGAAATAACGCAGCTCTCCCAAATCCTTCATCTCAAACTTCTGCTTCAATAGCATTTTCACATGAAGGATATCTTCATCACTGTCACCTGTCATAATCAAATCATCAACATAAATGACAAGTAGCATAATACCTTTCTCTGTTTTTCTCACATAAAGTGAGAAATCTGCCTTGGAAATCTGAAAGCCAATAGTGACAAGATACTGTCCTATCTTGTCAGACCATGCTCTAGGTGCTTGCTTCAAGTCATACAAGGCTTTCTTCAACCTGCAAACAAACTCAGGATGAACAGCATGCACATAACCTGGTGGCTGCTCCATATAGACCTCTTCTTGCAAATTACCATGCAAGAAGGCATTCTTTACATCCATCTGATGTAAAGACCATCCCTTTGATGCAGCCATAGCAATGACTGCTCTTACGGTTGCCATCCTTGCAACCGTACTGAATGCTTTTTCATAGTCAATGCCATATGTTTGTGCATACCCCTTGACTACTAATCTTGCCTTGTATATGTTCACAGAACCATCTGCATTGTGCTTCACCTTATAAACCCACACACAGCCAATTGCATTTTTACCTTTAGGCAAAGGTACAAATTCCCATGTAGCATTTGCTTTCAAGGCATCCATTTCTTCATCCATGGCTTTCTCCCATTTTTCTTTTCCCATGGCTTGCTCAAAAGAAGTGGGTTTTGGTTCCTGTATCACTTTGACCATATATGCATAGTGAATGGCTGTAAATCCATCATATTTCAGCCTATCCACAGGATACCTAGCTCTTGTAGACCTGCGCAAAGTAGGTTCACTTCCAGACACTCTCAAAACATCCCTGGTCTTCCTTACTCCAGGTGTAACAATAGAAGGAATACGCAACTCATCATCAATGCTCTGTTCTGAGCCACTGGATTCACCATCCACATAAGAGTGACCTGCATTCACATCAAACATGGGCTGATCAACCTTCTCTTTTCCTTTTCGTGATACCTGCATACCACTATCTGCATTACTTTGAGAAGATTCTCCTGATCTCAATCTGCCTATCCATGGCGAAGAATGTGAACCACTGCTAGATGACGCTCTAGGTCCATTAATATTTTGTGACTATTGCTGTGAATTCTGTGCAGCATTACTATTTTGTGCATCTACATCATCAATCACATTTACTGGTTTATATCAGCTACTCATCTCATCAAAAACAACATCTTTGCTCACTGTAAACTTACGAGTAGAAGGGTTATAGCATCTATACCGTTTTTGCTGCAGAGAGTAACCAATAAAGATGCACTTCTCAGCTTTTGGATCCAACTTGGATCTCAACTCATCTGGCACATGTACATAGGCAATGCAACAAAAAATTTTCAAATGAGAAATATTTGGTTTCCTACCAGTATACCTCTCCTCTGGAGTCATTCCATGTATTGCTGCAGTGGGAGTCTTGTTCATTATGTAGACTGCTGTAGCAACTGCTTCAGCCCAATAAAAATCTGGCAAGTCTTTTTCATTGAGCATGGCACAAGATACCTCTCCAATATGCCTGTTTTTCCTTTCTGCAATTCCATTTTGTTGTGGGGTATGACTGCATGAATATTGCTGCTTTATGCCATGCTCCTGCAGGAACCTTGCAAACTCATTTGAGAGGTACTCTCCCCCTCCATCTGACCTTAGGCATTTTATTTGCAGGCCTGTTTCTTTTTCAACCATAGCTTTAAGGGTTTTGAAATGCCCAAAAACTTCACTTTTCTTTTTCATAAAATACACCCAAACTTTTCTACTATAGTCATCAATAAAAGTGACAAAATAATGACAGCCTCCAAGAGATGCAGCTTTAGTAGTCCACACATCAGAGTGGATTAATTCCAATGGCTTCTCACTCTCTTGAACATGTCTAAGAAATGGTTTCCTTGCCTGTTTTCCAAACTGACAGGCTTCACATACCTTATGCATTTCTGCAACCTTGAATTTAGGCAAACCTGCAACAATATTTTGGGTCTGCATTGATTTAAGTCGCTGTACATTAACATGACCAATGCGTTTATGCCAGATATCAATATCTGCAACTACACCGGTCCCATGTGCAAACATTGCTGCACTCAATCAGACATGTCTGCATCCAATGTAAACATTCTGCCCTTCTTCTTTCCTTTTGCTATCAAGCAACCTTTATTTTTCATATCCTCAACAAAGCATCCATGAGGATTAAATCTGACCTACAAGCCCTGCTCAACCATTTGACCAACAGAAACCAGATTCTTGGTGATATTCGAGACATGAAATACATCGGACAGGTATTTCTTTTTTCCATCCTGCATAGACAAAGGAATTTTTCCAATCTGCACAATAGGATGTGCAGTATCATCACCAGTCTCCACAAATCCTGGTTTTTCCATTTTTCTTGCATCCTCCATCCATTCTGCATGACCTGTCATGTGGTTTGATGCACCTGAGTCAACATACCATACATCATTGCTTTCTTCTACACTTGTGACAGAATTGTTCATGTGCTGCACCATAAACAAGTGCTCATTTCTGTCATCACCCTGTCTACTAGAAGATGCATAATTCCCTTGTTGCAGTTTTCCATTCATGATGTCATTTTGCTTTTTATAGCAGTCTTTAGCCATATGACCCATTTTACCACAGTAGTAGCATTCAACATTACTGTTTGCATTTTGGCCTCTTTGCCATTCACCATGACCTCTTTGGCTCCCCCTGCCTCTAGAGTTACCACGTCCTCCTCCATAGGACTAGTTTTCTTGAGTTTGCTGCATATTCTGATTTCTACCACGGCCTCCATATCAGCCTCCTCTACCTCTGCCTCTACCTCTTTCAGCATTTGAGTAGAAGACAGCTTCTTTTGAAGTTCCTCCTGAAGAATATGCACCACCATTTCTCTGCTCCTCAGAAATTAGAAGAGCAATCAACTCCTCAAAATCAGGAAATCTTTCACGCACGAAAATGGATGTTCGGAACTATGCATAATCCTTTCCTAGACCATTCAAGGTCACAGAAACTAAATCATCATCTTCCACTGGCGACGCAATGGAAGCAAGTGCATCTGCAATCTTCTTCACCTTCATGTGGTAGTCATTGATGCTCATATTTTCTCTTTGCACATTATGCAACTCTTGCTTGAGCTGCATTTTCCTGGCTTGCATATTTGTGCTATACATTTTTGACAAAGTATCCCATGCCTCATTTGGCGTACTTGCATATTGAATATGCACAATCATAGAGTCTGAAATGCTGATAGACAGCCAGTACATAACTTTCCTGGCTCTCTCATGCCATGCTTTAAATGCCTGTATTTGCTATTGATTGGGAACATCAGGAAGAATTGGTTCTTCTTCATTTCATGCAACAAATTCCCAATATCCTTTTCCCATAAGGAAATTCGTTATTCTAAACTTCCATGCTTGGAAGTTGTTCTTGTCAAGCTTTTCAGTGACAATCTGTAAGAGAGAATCAGACGCCATTACAGAATAATGCAAAAAATTCTGTCACTGCAAAGAACACAGCTTCAGCCTCACAAAGGCAAATCTGCAAAACTGACAAAAGTGGTATTTGACCACACAGTCACTTCCTAGTGACGATTTTGCATCAACAGGCAATAGGGATGATTTTGTAACTCCCAATGTCTCTGCACACAAGCATACGATGCAATTTCTACAGTAACTTTTCACCGACCTGTAGAACAGTGGCTGCACAGCATAAAACTGGGCCTTTTCCTGAGTGCCTGCAAAAAACTTCCGCCTCCAAAATAGGCACCGAAATGGCCTCAAATCAAAAAAACAAGGTCGCTTCACCGTGAAGGGCGTCTCAACCTGAGACAGTGCACTCCTGCACTTTCCGGCTGTGCTACCTGCAGAGATCTGCTCCCAAAACAGAAAATGAAAGCAACACTGCTCCTCTTACCAGAACACCGCGAGCTTGGCTTGCTTTCTTGAGCTCCTTACCACGAACAAGGCTCTGATACCATGTCAAGATTGTGGGAGAGAAGGAAGGAGTCTCACTTGAAGCTTTCTTGCTTGCACAATGGGGGAATACACACAAGGGTGGAGGCTGAAAACAATTTTCCTCTTCTTAGTTGTGTAAGCCAAAAAAACTCAAGTACAAAGAAATAGAAGAACCCTATATATGGGTCTCAAACCAAACTCAACTAACTAAGGTGGCATACTAACTAAGCCACGAACTAGAGTAGATAAGGATAGCTATCATGTAGCTATTATTCATGGGCGCTGTACCAACTACATATGCAACTAACAAGTCGGTGACATAAATACACAACGGTCACCCTGGCGTATCACGAGTGGAGCTCGATATCTCAACACCAACTTCTTCCAAATTTGAATCTATATAGAAACTACTTAAGCGTGCAAAACTTGGTGATTTTGACTCCAAAATTGTAAACATGACTATTGCAAGTCTAGGTAAAGTTTCAGGGATGCAATTTTCTGAGCCTTGGGACAATTTGGCTTACCTATCCAAACAACTTTGCAACTTGAAAAGTATGCTTATATCCCTAAAATTGAGCTCACAAGGCCCAAAAACCTTAAGAAGGACTGCCAACATGGCATGTTTCAGCCCTTGAGAGAAAGTTTCAGATATACAATTTTCTAAGCCCTAGGAGTGTAGATCACTTTAGGACTTAAAAGGTGCGATTTTGACCCTAAGAGTAGATTTTTGAGCCATACAACAAACCAAGTACAATCTCCTTCTATTGCATGGCTTTCAGCCATTGTATGTTTACATGTCCAATATGCTTATGCTAGATTTCCACATCATCTAATTGCTCAAGTGTCATAAGCAAACATGGCCACCTTTAACTCAGGAATTGTAGTATCCAAGGTAAACATCTTACCATCCTTTTTGCCTTTAGAAATCAACTTGTAGTCATTTCCATACTCTTCAATTATAAAACCATCTCTATTAAAACTGACTTGTAGATTCTGCACTATCATTTTTTCAATAGACAATAAATTTTTAGTGATAGATGGTACATGCAACACATCATATAGACTCTTTTTCCTCCCATCATGCATGATTAGTAGTACACTACTACTTGTATACTTGATGTCATGCTACATATCATCACTAGTACATACATAGCCATGAGAGGTTGCAATCATCTCATCAAACCATTCTCCGTACAGGGTCATATGATTTGAGGCACTTGAGTCAATGTACCACCTTTTATTAGCCTTGGCTTTGCTTAGGCATACCCTTTGATGCATGTGTCATAGCAAATAGCCTATTTGACTGATCATCAATATCATTACTAGAGGACACATAGTTATCATGCTTTCTATCTTTTGCTTTCATGTCAACTTGCTTTTTATGATAGTTTTTTGGTATATGTCCATACTTGCCATAGTAATGACAATCTTTTGTTATGCAAAATTTGAAAAACTTTCTTCTGCAAAGTTGTAGACCACATCGAAAGAGTTAGGGATCATAGGCTATTTCTCCAAAATCCATTTCTGTAACAAGATATGGCTTTTGTAAGAAAAATGGATTGTTGCAAGGTTTCTCCACAGAATGAAGGTTCATAGATTAAAGGTCAAGTTTAGCTCCACAACTCTAGCTCCTACAAAGCTGAGCTCTAATACCATGTTTAAAGAGAGGGGAAGAGAAGATGAGAATGGGAGCTATGAACAAAGAGTAGTGTACTCTCTCTTCTTCCATTATTTATTCATTGTGTAATACACAAATGTACTAAGTCTAAGGCACACTTACAATGTATGAAAATAGGTCACTAACTGACAAGACACCTCTAACCTAAGTTAAGTTAACCGAATCATTATTACAACACACGATGCAGTGATAGCTAGCTACAACTGTACAACTAACTCGATGTAGATACTGAGCTTGAATCTCAACACCCTTGGCACAATACCTTTTTTTTTAATCATACCCCTAAAGGATTCTACATTAAACTCAACAATGAGGCCAAGCCCACAGATCCTACTTACTGAAATAATATGATAGCCTAATCATGGTACACAAAGAACCTTTGAAGAATGAGCACTAGTGAATACGCTACATTTCACCTTAACCTTGTATAGGAACCAAATAACTATTATTACTAATTTAATTATATCCATGCATTAGATACATACATGCAATACCATCTAGAGAAGGAGTCATATCATGAGGTGCCACTATCTAGGATCTACTCTTGATTCCTGAAAGTCATCAACTCTTCTAATTGATGACTTTCAGGTAAAGAAATGCTACTAATGAGGGAGCCACCACTGCTCTCTTGAGTCCTTCATATTTTTCTCCTTCTTGGTGTCCTTCTTGGGGTAATATTTCTTCCAACAATCTATCTACAACATATATGGCAAGTAGAATCCTTTTCCTTCTTGTTTTTATCATCCTTCTTCTTATTGTTCTTTCTTTTGGGAGTTTTGACATATAAGGGTCTCCAACTTCAGAGAGTTAAGAATCTTCAATTGCTCCTCTTGTTTTAATACCATAAGAACTAGCTCTTCCCGCTTAAGGGTCTTTGTATGCCCTCAAGGAATCGTAGAAGGTCCTTTGATTGTTAGATGGTCTATGTGTCCAATCACAAGTTCCACCAAATCATAATTTGTATTCCATCATTGCTTGTTATCTGTATAATTTTCACCATCAAGCTTTTGATCCTAGGGAAGAGCCAGTAGAGTTGGAACCTTATAGTCCATGATGGCTTGAGATTTCATATCAACAGTCGAATGCATGGTCTCACTGAATAACTCTACACAAATTGGTTTTCCCCCTCTAACTCCAAAAAGACAGCCTACTAGGGTTTCCTTTACTTGTCCCAAATAAATTCTAATCACCAAAGGTGATTAATCTTCTACAAAAGGCTAAAAGTGCAACCTCTATCTTGCCTTAACAACTATTCCTACATACAAAAATAGCAAATAAGCCTCCTTTCCCATGCATCTCCACTCATTCTAGCCTTGTATTGAAGACATAGATCATTAGATGGTTTATCTTCAATCACACACTCCACCCAATCATGAGACTCCAAGATGGATTTCATCATTACTTGCCACATATATAATTTTCACTATCAAGCTGCTAATCCTAGGGAAGAGCCAGTAGAACTAGAACCTTACAATCCATAATGGCTTGCGATTTCATATCAACATCCAAAGACATGACCTCATTGAATAACTTTGTAGAAATCGGGTTGCCCCTTCTGAATCCAAAAAGACAACCTAGTAGGGATTCCTTTACTTGTCTTGAATAAAATCTAACCACTAAAGCTGATTAAAAAACCAATCTTCTACTACAATTGGCTAAAAGCGTAGCATTTATATTGCTTTAACAACTATTCCTATGTACAAAACTAGCAAATAAGGTTCCTTTCCCATGCATCTCCACTCATTCGAGCCTTGTATTGATGTGCAACACTCCCACTTGCATCCAAACATTGAAAAGATAGCCTTGGTGTCATGATAAAATGTCCTCTTTATGTCTATCTACGATCGATCAACCATTAATGCTACTCTAATACCACATAAAAGTGTTGAGACATACAGCTAGACTGAAAGAAAATATTGAATATGGAAAGATGAGAGGGAGAGAATGAGACTGTAGAATGCTAAATACTGCAAAAATATGAATGTTGAATATAAAAGGTAGTGTATACAATATGTTGTGAGAGTACAAATAGTTAGAGATCTCTCTATTTGCACAACACATGTAAGTGTTGAAGACTAGAGCCAAGCATGTTATAAATAGTAGAAAAGAAAAACATTAAAAATATGTAGTCAACCTACAATAAATGCATTTGAATGTTGCCAAAAAGTAGTTGACTACTACAAATTTGCCCAAAATTGATGGATCTACATGGCAACTCTAACCACCTACTCACCTATCCATATGGTCCATGCTGTCTATGCTACCTTGGTGACTACAAAATTACCTATTTGACCTACCCCCAATGCACACAACATTGTCTATTGTCCCATATTCGAGATGTAGTGACCATCCTAGAGGTGACCAAATCTCAAAAATAAGAATGTTTTACAAGAAAAAATCTCAACATATCACATTTGAAAGTCTTTGATTGTATTGCATATGTCTTATATGCCTCATAAGTTGAGAGACAAGCTTGATCCAGAGGCTAAAAATGCATATTTATTAAGTATTATTTTAGCAAAAGGGGTATCACTGAATTTAGAGTAAGTAGGGATGTTATGTTTAATGAGAAGAGTAGTTGCTATGGATCTAGTGATGGTGATGATGATAATCTTGATCATGTGCAAACTAAAAGGTGGGAATCACACAATCTTTGTGAACTTAAAGGTCATGTGCAAACCAAAAGGTGGGAATCACACAATCTAGTGATGGTGATGATGATCATCTTGATCATGTGCAAACTAAAAGGTGGGAATCACGCAATCTTTGTGAGCTTAAAGGTCTTGTGCAAACCAAAAGGTAGGAATAACACAATCTTAGTGAACTAGAGACAACAGGTAGTGGGTCTATAGTAAGTACTTGGTGTAGGAGACTAAGGAGTAGACTTAAATCTTTTAAAGTATATTGCATAACAATTGGAAATGTGGATAGGCCAACTACGATGAACAAAGGGAATAACAAAGTTCTTGATGGTACACCTACTAGTCCTTAATTTCTTTGGAGATTCTAGAGGTTTAGAAAGTTTCAACAATGATGAGCTTGTTATCCCTACTATTAAGACACTAGGTGCATATAGAAACTAGACAGTAATGTAAAGGTTCCAATGAGTGATCCAATGGTATACACATCTAGCAAAGCTAGATCCATGTCAAGAGATTCAGCTTTGACAGTTATGCAATTCACTACTAAATACACTTGTTGTTGTGCTCTCAAGCTTCTTCTTCTCCACACAGTGTGTTTGTGTGTGTATTGTGCATTCTTGCAACCCCAATCCAACAATTAGTGTCTGAATAGGTTTTGATGCCTTGGGTAGCATTGTTGACATCCTTTGCTCAATTCACATGATGTTTTCAAAGCATTCATGGATCAATAAATATTGTGAAATATTGGGGGTAAATGTGCCTAACCCTACGCTATCTTGTATTTACTACACACACCATAATCGCACACATATACACTATCAATGGCAGGCACCCATCATTGCCACTTTATTCTTTATTCTTTTAGTGAATATTGAATAAGATAAGGACATTCATACATCGTGACTATCAGAGTTCACACATACAGTGTGTCTCTCTCTTGCTCTCTTGATCCATTCAATATAGCTCTTGCTTTCACATGTGTGCGTCCACTTGGGTTCTACCTTTCAACATGTATCGAAGTAGACATTCAAGAAGCTTCTTTATCCTTTTCTTTAGCCCAAATTCAAAGCTTTAGCTCAAGATATTAGAAATTTATGCTCCCAGATGTATTTGTGATGTGCTTAGGCTTCCTAGATGCTTTGACGTAAATGTGTTGATATTTGCTTATTCACTTTGTATTTCATATTTTCTTCTAGTGGGAGACACTTATACTTATTTGGTAGAGCTTGGTTCTTTAAGACAATGGGACTCTTGATTCATGTATATGCCCTTATGTATGCTATTGGATGTAGTTACTCCCACTTGTGAGCTAATTTGATTCTATATGCATTGGATACTGGCACTTACCTCTATTAGCTATTTGTAAGTGATATGTATGCTTATGGGATCTATGATTTACTAACACCCTTGAGTTTATGATAGACTTTGGTACCAGTGGTCTATGCTTAGTCACTACTACTTGCATTCTTTATATCCTGATTGCTACTTGGATATCCTTGGTAGAGGTAGCTTTCTCCTTGGCTATTTTCCTAGATTTGGATTGATTTATATTCCTATATTTATTTCAACATTGTTGTAATTACAATTTTTAGCATTGTCTTGGAGAGTAGACATTGTACTTTGGCAATCTATTACTTGTAATTGATGGACAACTCTATACATTTGTCTTCCCTCCTATTTTTGGGGGTTGATTTACAGTAATTTACAACAACATATTCTCTTTGATTTTACATTGGTATACTGTCATTATGGTTAGTTCTTCAAATGATAGTGCTATTTTCAATATTGAAAAGCTTGATGGCATAACTTTCACCTATTGGAAGACATAGATTTGGCAAGTACTAGTACAAAAGAAGTAAGTTAGGATGTTGAAAACCAAGAGTGTAAAGCCCAAAGGCATGGATTAGGATTGTTAGGATGAGTTGGATGAGCTATGTAAACCCACCCTTATAATGTCATTATCTAAACATGTTTAATGTTGTTGCAACTCAAGATAATGCCTGATAGTTATGAGAAAAGATATGCAATCTTTATGACAAGCAAAGTTCTACATCATAGATGTATTGGTTGAAACAACTCATGGACCTTTGCATGAAGGAAAGGATTAGTGTGTCCTCACATTTCAATGAATTTCATTCGATTTTTAGGTAGTTGACTTCACAGGGCATTGAGTCCAATGATAAACTACCTTCCTTGTTTTTGTAGCTTGTGATAGTTCTTGAGTCATGGAAGACTTTCCTTACAACCATCTATGCTAATATGCCAAAGGATGGCTTGAAACTACAGAATATTGAGGATGCTTTACTCACAGAGGAGATAAATAGAAAGAATGTGGACTCCACCCATAATTCTCATGCATTGACTATTAGGAGCAAACATAATTGTAAGAGAGATAATGACTACCATGGTAGAGACTCACAGAGGTTTCAGTCTTGTAGGCAGTCTTGTAGTAAGTACCTAGCATCTACAGAGATATGAGAGCTTGCTTCTCACTCAGTTCTTAGCCATTCTTTGACATGAACAACAGGGTTTCATGAAAAGGCAGCCATAGCTTCCATCATTGAAGCTTGTTCTCTTCACCTCTTGCTTGGACTTGTCCTAGGCTTGTGTAGGCCTATTGTAGGTCTTCATTGGGCTCTTGCTTATCCCCTATAACCCACCCTGATTTGGCCCCTCAAGTACAACAATATGCTCACGTTTTATTTGCGCATGTTTGCAAAAATGGCTCAAAAATCACTCTTTTTGTCATATCTCGGGCATTCGGAACCCGATTCAGGCAAGGTAAGAGTCTAAATTGGGGTTTTGGTATGCTCCGGATGCGGTGGTGATGTCGGATTTGCCAAATTCTAATGAAAAAATATTTTGTAACAGATTTCAGGTCTGAGGCATCATGTATTTGTATGCCTATGGCTTATGTGATGCTTCTACTGATGTCTATTGATACCGGATCACTTGTGGATGTTATGCCTCTTATGTGAGACACATTTGGAGCTGATTTAGCTCAGCAATTGACTATTTTGAACAGTCCCATATCTATCCAAAACAGGGCAATCACCTGTTACTTCAATTTTATGCTTACAGGTCTTGACATTTGATGCCCGATTATGCCCGGTTGGTGCTTATACATACGGGAATGTATGCCTATGGTTTGCCTATGGATTTGAGCTTGGATTGAGCCCTCATTTGCTCAGTTTAGAGAGGTAATATGTTACTGGAAACTTCAGGGCTGAAGCTATTTAATGATTTGCCAGGTTATTCCTATTGCGTACGCGGTGCTCCCAGCTACTTGGGTTGATGTATTCACGCATTTAGATGATGCCACATGGTTCTTCTATGCTTCAAAATTATTTTGAGTTGAGATTAGAGCTCGTTGATTGTCACTTCTTTGTAGTTGGCATTTCATCTATGACATGGTTTATGTCTAGGCTACCCAGTACGGGTTATGATGTCTTGGTGAATGCTTTATGCTTTGGCTGTGGATGGTAGTTGTTTTAGCTCGTCTCGACATTCATTTGAGTATTCCCTTGAACAGTTGGACATTGACTTGGCTTTTTCCGTTATGAACTTGGATGCTATATGGGATTTGATGCTTTGATTATGGATCTTGGGTATTACTTGGATGCACGTATAGGTATTGAGCAGTGAACTACTCCCTTGTTTTGGCAGTTGCCTATTGGGCTGTGATTTCTTGTTTGCATTTGATATGCGGGATACATATTGATCAGTGGACTTGGATAGTGCTTGGGATTTACAGTTATGGCCATCTTGCTTCTCTGTTGTATGGCATCTATGCTATTTAGGCTGCTATTGTCTGTGCATGTTAGGGAGCAGTTGATCTTTATGGCCACCCGTGTATGCACATGGTCTACTGCTATGTATTTTACAGAGCCTCTTACATGGATGCTTTTACACAGATATTTGGGCTTTTATTGGAGCTTGATTCTTGTAGGTTTATTTGCCACCTGCTGTTCTTAGCTGGACATGTATGTCAGTACATGGTATGAGACACTGCAAAGTTATGTATACTCTTATGTTTCGGGGATGCTTATGCATTTATGGCTCTGAGGCATGCTTATGCTTTTATGGTTGTGAGCTACAATGGTTGGATATGTCATGCTTTTGTTTGCTAGGCTTGTTTGTGTGGGAGATTTTGCATCTATGGTTGATGCCTTTGTGTTCTCCCCTTCTGGTTTGGATGAGTCCCCTTTGCAATATGCTATGACAACTTCCAACTCTTCTAGTCATGCAGATAGCCCTCTTGATGAGCCTATTCTCTCTGATGAGAGTTTCCCTAATTCTTTGAGCTCCTTGGATGTATTGGACAACCCTACTCATGCTATTATAGAGCAATTGTCCTCTTCTACATGTTTTACAGGTTCTGTTTGCTTTCATTGTGGAAAGATAGGGCATGTGAAGCGTGAATGCTTCAAGTGGATTAGAGAGCAAAAAAAATTACGCCGCACTAGACATGAGAGCAGAGTCAGTGATACAGTAGGTGAGACCACTGTTGATAGTGGTATGGTGCATGTACTTGTCCATGATGATGCCACTGAGCCTAGACTCCTAGCATCGTGTTACCTTGGAGATTACTTGCTCAGTGATATGGCCTATACCTTTGATTGGCTTTTAGACAGTATGGCATCTTGTCATGTTACTCCGCATAGAGCTTGGTTCTCTTCTTACAGGGAGGTTGATAGATGTATTTCTTTGGGCCTTGAGCAGGATTGTCATGTTATTAGTACATGGGATATACACTTGGCTTTGCCAAATGGGTCTTCTCTTATGCTTCATGATGCCTTGCATATACCTATGCTCAGTAAGAGCCTAATCTTTGTTAGTTAATTGCATGATGTAAGATATTATGTCTCTCTTGGGGATACTGTTGAGAAACACGGATCTAGAGCTATGCTAGCTATGGCGGACGGAGGTTATACACATAAAACATGACTGAGATAAAGGATTGTAACTCAAGTGAATTAGGTTACAAGATAGATTAACTTGGACTCATAAACACAATCTTGAGTGTCACAAAATGATGGTACCTTTCTTGAAAAATAGAGCCAAGTACATGCTTATATAGCTTTTGGATGGTTTCACTCCCCCTCACTATGCTTATGGGATTTATGACCGCTCTTTCTAGAGCATACATCTTTGTCTATCTTCTAGTCTCTTCAGGGCCAAGCATCATTTGCTATTCTCAACAGCCCCCCTCAAATGATGAGTCTCTACCCTTGCTGGCTTTTGCCCCCCCTACATGTAAACGTGGACTAGGAGACTAGCTCTTTGGCAGCCTAGTCAAGTTTTTTACATCCATTCTGGGAAACAGATCCACTCAGGGAATTCGAGATCCTCTATGGGAATTTTTTGCAAAAACATTTTGTTGGTTTGTAGCAGCAGAAAATATTTTCTTCATCCTTTTTGTTTTGTTGCTTCTTTGGCAACCTTTGATCTTCTTCTTGGTCTTCTGTTCTTCATCTTTGACTTGTTCTTCATATATTGTGCTCTAGTCTTCTTTGTGAGGTGCTTTTGGTCTTCTTTCTCAGTGAGTTTGAGATGGATAAAAGCAAGTACATTGATGTAGCTTGACATGACATAAACCTTAGGATACATAGATTTGGCTTTTGGCTTTTCATGGATCTTAGGATACATAGCTTTTGAGTCATCATGGGTATCACAGTGCTTTAGGCATACAAGATGAATACATTTCCTTTTGAATAGCTCTAGAGCTTGGAATACATGGATTGACAACATATTAACATTGGATTGTCTTTTAAGGTGTGCATGGTGCAAATAGATCATCTCTTTTTTGGGAAGGTCTACCATTAATGCAAGATATAGAAAGAAATGACCAAGTGCACATAAAAAGAGAATGTAGCTGATCATTGCTCCCGCAAGAAGAACAAAGTAGATGCCACTCTTACTTAAGCAACCACCAAAACCTACCCTAGAAAGGTTTTTACCATGAGTAACACATGAACAATAGAAAGTCTGCAAGGCAGTAATTAGCATCAAAGCCCTATATCCACATTGCATCATCAGGAAATAATAAATCCTCTGATGACAGCCTGCTTGCTTTGGACCCAGGGATCCAATGCTGGATAACAGCACGAACAGACTCTTTTGAAAAGGATTCATTGCATCACGTTTAGTAGAGTCATTCAAACCAGGGATTGCCTCACAAAGCGCCTTAAATTGCTCCTTCAATCTCTCTGATTCACTAGAGAGGCACCGACTCTTTGCTTCTCTTCCATCTTCGATTAAAGAGGGATTCAAGTCCATCGGTAATGCATGACCATTGCGATGATTGCTCCAAACACTATGATTAGGAGCCTCCCCACTTCCTCCATTTAGTGACCCAAGAGGGCTCCCATCTCCATTCATCAAAGGGGCTTTGCTGAGGCGGAAGGCTAAGCATTCTGTATGCAAAGGAGAAGATGTGTCTATGCAGGCTAGGAGAAGAGGACGCACCACACTCATACCTACTCCTTGAATGACTCTCGAGCATTCACCGGCGGTAGAAAAAATATGGAGGCCCACGAATCGTTGCAAAGGAACCTGATATTTTGGTGAACCACATGGACTTGAGCACCTGCAAATCTTGCCATTGCTCCTGCAACATTTTGTTGCTTCGTCAGGTGTGCTACTGGCGAAGGGGTTTGACTTACGGTGCCTCAAGAGCTGCAAGCAGATGCATATAACCATTTTAGATCCAGATTCCTTCATGGCCGTGATGGCATGTGCTCGAGCGTGAAGATACAAACATGCTCATTTGGGTTGATCTTGGTGGGGGAACAACAGAAAATGTAAAGACAATGGAAAAGTACATCGATCTGTGCAGATTTGAGAAGATCTATGTGGTGGACATCTACAAGCCCCTCTGTGAAAACGAGGATGATGACAATAGGAAAAATCCCAATTCCTTCTTCCCTTGCCTCTTCCTAAGAGCAGCAAGCTGCAAAACCCTAGCAATAGAGCTCTAGCCTCTTTCTCTCCTTCCTACACCACCAAGTTGATTCTACTCCTAAGCTAAACCACTATCATTACTGTGAGGACCAAACAATGAGGTAGTAGAAATAGTAGCGAGAATGAGTGTGGCTAGACATAGCTCAACCTGGCTCTGATACCATGTTGAGAAACACGGATCTAGAGCTATGCTAGCTATGGCGGATGGAGGTTATACACATAAAACATGACTGAGATAAAGGATTGTAACTCAAGTCAATTAGGTTCCAAGATAGATTAACTTGGACTCATAAACACAATCTTGAGTGTCACAAAATGATGGTACCTTCCTTGAAAAATAGAGCCAAGTACATGCTTATATAGCTTTTGGATGGTTCCACTCCCCCTCACTATGCTTATGGGATTTATGACCTCTCTTTCTAGAGCATACATCTTTGTCTATCTTCTAGCCTCTTCAAGGCCAAGCATCATTTGCTATTCTCAACATATAATTCATGGAAAATCCATCGTGGTTGCTTGGTATTGGCCAGAGGTGCTAGTTATATTAGTGATTAGGTAGCACATGTCTCTCATGTGGGAGATTCTATGGTTGCAGTTATGCAGATACCACATGCATTGTTATGGCATTGTCGCCTAGGGCACGTACAACACACTGAGATGGATGCTTTATGTGATATGGGCTTATTGCCTGCTCTTCCCCATGCTACTTGCCCTCATTGTACTCATGGTCCGTGCAGAGCCTCTTTGGCTTATGGCAATCGTGTAAGGCATGCTCCTCTAGATCTAGTCCATGTTGCAGTATATGGACCTATACCTTCCCAGTCACTTGGTGGAGTGTCGTATTTTGTGACCTTCATGGATCATACTACCCACCGTCTTTGGTCTTATCCTTTGGTATGGATTGAGGATGTTGTTATTATGCTTGACAGGTTTATGGATTCTGTTGGTAGCAGGCCTAGATGCTTGCAAATGGATTATGAGAGTCATGCTATCTCTCCCAGCTTACTGATCTCTTGTCAGCAATATGGCTATGATTTCTTATGCCCACAGTATTATGGGATTGCTCATGGCATGTGCCTGACTTTATAGGCAAAGGTTGCTTCTATGCTTACCACAGCTAGGTTGTCTTATGGCTTTTGGGCTGAGGCCCTTATGACAGTAGTCTATTTGGTTAATCGAATGTCGTCTTTCTCTTTGGATGTTATTACTCTGCCGCATGAGGCATGGAGTGGCATGAGACCCTCCTATGATCACTTGAGGATGTTTGGCTGCCAGGCATTTGTCGGTATGCCACATGAGCCTATGTCACGCAGATGCGTACTCCTTGGCTATGGAGATGGTGACTTTACGGCTTACAAGTTTTGGGATTTAGATGTCCAGCAAGTTCTATGCAGCTGTCATGCTGTCTTTTATGAGACGTAGACACCTCTCAGGCCTCTTGATATGTGTTCAGTGCGCTTTATGGCTGATTCTACAATCGTATGTCAGTCTTCCGCTTTGCTGAGGCCGCATACTGTCTTGAGACCTCGTCTAACTTGTGTTCGAGATGCTGGCCCTCTTTCAATGATTGACTCTAGAGAGTTCGGATGCTCTCCGTTGTCTTGTATGTGCCACGCTAATGCTATGCGCTACTCTGATGATGATGATGAATAGCCTTGCACTCATGAGTTGTGCTGGATTGCTCTATTGAATGGAGCTGCGGGATCACTTGCCTTCTGGATGTCTTGGACTCAGAGATTCCCGACACTTATTGCACAGCTCGATTTTCGATTGGGCATTGGGTGAGATGTCATGATTCCTCACCCTGTCTCTTTTCTTTTGTTTTGTTTTTCCACTCCCTGGCCCATTGGCCTTTTAGTGGGAGGTTTTTGGGGTAAAAGGCCCTTGGGCCTACCCGTGTACAGTGACCGCTCATATTCTTTATTCATATATATATATATACGAAAGTGCAATAAGGCTATCATAACATTTTGTTGACAACACCTACATTGTGTGTGCTTTTCTCTCCCGCGTCTCCTGCATCCCTTTCACTTGTTATATTCATTAATAATTATTCGCATAAGGTCTAGGCATATCCTATTAAGCACAAATCAAATGTCTCATCTACCTTTTACTCTTGTTGAGAACTAGTCTAATTATAGGTTGAAATGCCTAAGGTTTGACAATGGGGGTGAATATATTTCTAAAGCATTTAAGTAATTTTGTGATGAGAGGAGTATTATCTTGCCCTATACAACCCAGCCTAGAATGGCATTGCAAAGTGCATGAACAAGACCATTTAGGAAAAAGTCAGTAGTCTCCTTAGTTAGGCATGCTTACCACATCATTTTTGGACTGAGATAGTTATTACTACCATACATTTGATAAACAGATCCCCATGCACTGCTATTGGTTGTTAGATTCCAGAGGAGGTATGCTCAGGAAATCCTCCCTTGTATGTGCATCTTAGAGTATTTGGATTGTGAGACTTTTTGCCTTGTATCCAAGGACAAACACAATAAGTTGGATCCTAAGTCACTAAAATGCATCTTTCTTGATTATGGGGATGTAGATGAGATGAGCTATCACCGATGGGATCTGTAGGCTCAAAAGATTATCCACATTCATGATGTTTTTTTCCATGAGGAGAAGATACATAAGTAGCCTGAGCGAGTAGTTGAGATACGTAGGGTAATCTTTCAAGAGGAGCCTCTTGTTACTATACAACCAGTGGCTCATATTCTAGTGGCCTGTGAACATGATGTTAGATAGAATGTACATGCCTCACAGCTATTTTGAGATGGTCTACTAGAGATAGATATCAACCTAATCGGTTTGCACTCTCCATGGAATATGTTATGGTGATAGAATCTAGTGAGCCCCTTACTTATGAGAAAGCCATGTGTAGAGGTGATAGTTACTCTTGGGAGAGGGCCATGCAATCCGAGTTTAATTCCTTTAAAAAAAACTTTACATGTTGTCTGGTTCCTTTTTTTAAGGGAAAACATGCATTGCCATGCAAGTGGGTGTACATGCTAAAGAGTACCCCTAGATTGCCCAAGCATGGTGTTGACTTTGATGAAGTCTTTTCTCCTATAATCAAGATGACTACCCTATGATTGATTTTGACCTTGTTTGCACAATTAGATCTAGACCTTTATTAGATGGATGTGAAAATGTTTTTCTACATGGGGACTTGTATGAGGATATCTATATGCAGTGCAACTTAAGGGATTTATAGAAAAGGGCAAGGAACACCTGGTGTGGAAGTTGAGAAAGAGCCTTTATGGCCTTAATCAAACGCCTAGGGAATGGTATCATAAGCTTGATGCTTTCATGCATTCATAGGGATATACTCACAGTGATATGGATCCATGTTTATACATGAAGAAGGCTCGTGATGGCAGTTTTATTATCTTGGTACTTTATGTCGATGATATGTTGATTGTTGAAAGAGCTCATAAAGTGATAGATACTTTGAATACTCAGCTTAAGAAAAGTTTTGAGATGAAGGACATGGGGCAAGCCTCACATATTATTGGCATGTGCAATTACTCTAAGGGGCTCCTTTACCTATCATAGCAGGTGTATATATAGAAGGTGCTTAAGTGATTCCATATACAAGGTGTTATGTCTATTCTCTATCCTTTACCTTCTCACTGAAGCTCCGTTAGGCCAATTGTCCCTAGTTAGATGAGCAAAAGACTTAGATAGTTTATTACCCCAGAGAAAATGGCCAAGTTGAAGTTAGCAATCGCATCCTATGCTTGATTATGACAACAACGATAGTTGTATATTGTCGTGATTGGGATAATCGACTCACAAAGACCCTCTGGGCATATAGAACCTCCCATAAGGCGGCTACAAGGCAAACCCCTTTCCAGTTGGTGTATGGAGGAACAAAAGCTGTCTTTCTTGTTGAACTTGAGCTACCCTCTCTGCATGTGGCCATCAAAGAATGCTTGGGAGATGACGAGACCCTGCAATGCCATCTCTTGCACTTGGAGTGTCTCGATGAGGCTTTGGCCTTGTAGTGCATGGAAGCCATGCAAGCTCGCAGAAAGGCCTATCATGACAGTTTCATTAAGCAGAACGAGTTCAAGGAAGGCGACTTAGTCCTAGCCTATGATACCCGATTTGGCAAGTTTCTAGGCAAGCTTCAACAATGCTAGATGGGTCCTTAAGGTACTTGCCGTCAATCCTAATGGCTCTAGATAGTCGATGCTTTGGATGATCCCTTCCTTATTAATGGCTATCGCCTCAAGAAGTATTACCCTCCTTGGGGATCTTGATAATCACCATCAATAGCTTCCTCATTCCTTGCATAATGGTTGAGATGGCTTTACCTAATGCTCCTGATAACCCTCTTGTTGATCTTGATGATGTGGTTTTGTTCTGATAGCCCCTCGTAGCCACCTTCCCCTCCCCCTTGGCTTCCTTTTTGTCTAATGCAGTAGAGGTGGTGAGGATGGTTCTGATACATGGTGTTCTTGCCATTCTACTCTTCAAAAACAATCTAAAAGAGAGAGAGAGAAAAAAAAGATATATCGGGTCATGGAAGAAAAGGACTTCGGTTCCTCTCATGCCGACCTACTCTTCGAGAAAAGGTGGAAATACCCTCGGGAGTAGGGCAAAAGAAAAGAAAAAAAAAGAAAAAGAGGAAAAAAACATAAAAATAAAACTATTATGGGAGAAAAAGAAGTAGTTCCCTGTCATAACAAGTCTTGTTCCAAGAAAAGGTGGCACACACCCTTGGACGGGAAGCTGGCTGTGGAAAAGGTGGTAACACCCCGTAGTCCAGGATCATTGAATCTCTAGCCGAACTCTTGCAGAAGAATTTTTCGAGACGCCTCCCTTGGTGCACTGAATCCTATAACCTCAGCACTGCTTCTTATTCCTACAATAGACTAAGTTTTTCCAACATGCAATCCAAGCACTGAACTTGTTGGCTACCTCCATGGGTATGCCTCTTCGTCAACCAATCCACCTTGACAACATCAACCTACTAATGCCGATATTAATTGACAAACCTAGAGCGATGTGAGCTTTCATCCTAACTAGATGGGGATGTGAGTATGGATTGCCCTCTGTATCTATCAACAGAGTGTGAGACAGAGGGTGGGATGAGTGACCAATCCTTGCCATTTATATCCAACAGAGAGATGATGTAATATTTCCATGTAATAAAAGTTAGTTGGTTAGTTCGGAAGTTATTTAGTCAGTTAATAAGTTAGTAAGATTACTAACTAAAGACTATCTAAGGTAAAAACTAACTAATGTTAATAGCTAATAATTTTTATTTAATTAAAAATATATTTAAAAAATGAGAGTCGTAAATCCGATATTTTTTTCAGATTGAAAAGGACCGTAGTCATCCTTCACAGAAGTTACAACTTGAACGAGACTTATGAGCCATATTAATCACTAGTATTAATGTATATAGTTTGGATGGTCCAAAAATATTAGATTTTTGAAAAAAAAAACTAGTATATTTTAGATATTATCCTAAAAAGATAGAACTGGATGTCATTTAAAAGAAAAGATAAGTGATGTTTTAGTTAGTTTTGGAGATTTTATAAAAGGAAAAATGATAAAGAGAGAGATTGGCGAAATCGTGTGCGCCACGATCGCAATCTACAGGCAGTAGATAGCACTTTGAACAAGGAGAGAAAGAAGGAGTGATCTGAAAGCTTTCTAACTAGGTGTTTTGGGATTTTACCTCCCTTTTGGAGCCAATAGAGCTATCAGTTTTATGATTTATGCATCAGATCACTAAGTTTTCCAAGAGTCCCTCTACCAAGAACTCTTATTCTCGGCCTCATCCCCTTCTCTCTAATTCATTATAAACATGAGGCATGGGGAGGCACAAGAGAGCATAAGGAGACCCCGAGAGGCTATGAGAGAGAGGTAAAGAGAAGGATACCCCTCCAAGAGATTGAGAGAGAGAGAGAGAGAGAGAGAGAGAGAGAGAGAGAGAGA
The DNA here is from genome assembly GCF_053477565.2 of Lygodium microphyllum. Classification (NCBI taxonomy): domain Eukaryota; kingdom Viridiplantae; phylum Streptophyta; class Polypodiopsida; order Schizaeales; family Lygodiaceae; genus Lygodium; species Lygodium microphyllum. Next base: position 6,793,350 of record NC_141154.1, read on the forward strand.
GGCTGCAAGGGAGAGAGTTAGCTTAATTCCCTCTATCTCGATCCTTAACTTAGCCATCTTCTCCTACTCTTTCATCTCGAATCTATTGTGCCTTCTTAATCTCTTGAGTTTACTTGCGGACAATGGCCTCCAAGCGAAAAATGTCATGTGCAGATGGCAATCCTACAACCAGCAAGGAAGCTTCGAGCGAAGGCATCACTGTCAATCCAATTGCGGTACCGGTCGTAAGTAATGTATTTCCAAATTGATAGATTCTTGTTTTGATTCTCGCATGAGATACATTAGGCTCCATACTATGATGGACAAGAATAGGTCATGGAAAGGGATAGGTCTCTTCTCACATATTTGAAAGATGGAGTTTGCAAAGTGCATGTATCAAGGGAAGTTAATTTGCACTTAGTTGTGTATGGTTGATTTGTTGATAGAGCAATCGGTCAAGGATTATGAATAGCATAATCATAAAAAGAATAACATTAGGAATTGTGCATACAAGTATTAAGTAAATGTTGCATAGAATCACTCTTTGATCCCAAGGGGGAGAGCGAATATGCGATGGAATTATTATCGTGTCTATTATTGTATTGTTTGGGAAAAATACAACTAGTTTTGTTGGTTGATTGGAACAACACCCTAAATGTTTTTCTGTCAATCAATTGTTTGTTGCATTGTAATTTGGATAAATATTACAAGGCTTGTATTGATGGAAAATGCATGGCAGGGGTCTGTAATGACAAGTTGCCATGGGAATAAAGGAATGTTTTCCTAGAAGATGATATTAGGATTGATTTCCTTGATTATGCTTGATTCTTAATTAGATTAATTAAGGAAGGATATTTTGCACGGGTGGATCATCTCCAAGATTGCATCGCGGATTACCCCGAGAGGGCACTGCTCAATTCACGCACCGAAGGTCAAGTGGTGACAAGGTCAACCACGAAAGTTGTGTCTTACTCCTAGGTCGCTTGGGGCCAGAGGAGCTCTGGACACCCCTTGCCTAGATCGGAACGGAATTGTAGACTGAACGTCTGGAGGCGTTGAAAGATCCTATTCTAGATAAAGGATGGAAATTTTGGTGCCATGTGATTTGGACCGGGTACTTCTATTAGATAGAAGGGATACATAATTCTCCTGTATGGGCAGAAGACAAAGATTAACTTGAAGATAAGTTAAGAAACTTGTTTGTTAAAAGGACTGCTCGTTTTGTTTTCGTGTTTGTGTTGTAAATTATGTGAACGAACCCTGTTCCCTAAAAGGCTTAATTAATGAAGCTGATTTTAAATGTCACACATAAATGTGGTAGGACCTAATTGGAAAACTAAAGCTATCAAGGGAAGCGGGTGGACGGAATCCCTGACGGGTCCGTCCTACGACAAGGTGGTCCTAAAGAACTGGGAGGCTTCTCACAAGGATTTATTACTGTTTGACTTTAGATATTGTTAAGTTAGAATCCGATTCATGCTGTTTTAAGGGATTGAAATGGGAGTATGCCCTACAAGCAGAGAGGTTGAGTGCCGCATCCCTCTCATTTCCCATTCTCTTTGAACTAAGTGCGGTATGGATCTGCTTCGAATTTGGTATCTTTGCATAAAGTAGGATGTCCAAAACCCGACGCTGGAATGCTATCAGGAGACCTTGACAACTAGGAACCTAGATTTTATATCAATCCTAGTGGGTTCAGCTGCGAACGTTCCGCACGAGGCGGACTCGAGAAACCCTAGGTGACAAAACCCGGAACATTCCATGGGAGTGTCGGGTGGTGATGCTTAGATTCGTTTCTCGGCTTAGATTCATTTCTTGATGGATCGCTAAAACATTCTTGGATAGCCAATAGGCAAGCACGTTACAGGTGAGATGTGCGAATGGAGAGTTGCATGCACGGGATGGGCCTCTCAATGCACAAGCATAAAATTGTTACTGTGCACGGCACTATAAGGCTCCCTGGCTTTCCTTCATGCACCGTATGCTGGCATAGGATAGGATGCATAGTTGCACCATTAATTACGCACAAGGCATACACCCTTTGCACAAGTGACAGTGAGGATTACATCAAGGGGTTTCAGGAATGGTTTGCCCTCCTATATCTATCAACAGAGCATGAGACAGGGGGGGTTGAGAGTGATTGATGTTTCCTCAAACAATTATTGAGAGGTGCAGATTGAGGGGCATTATGACACTTGGCGTTAAGTACGTTCTCATTTTCCTATGCATATATAGGATGGGTCTTTGCTATCACCACAGGACACGTCACCCTATTTGGTATATTATACTATAAGGCTCACTAGCCTTTTTGCTTGCACCTATGCCAGACAGGGTTAGACGCACTAATGCACCATCAACTGTGTACATTGGCATACTCCCTTTGAACCATCTCCCTTGTCAATTTCTAAACCGAATGTGAGATTGAGTTTCCATCATTATTCCATCGAGTGATGTTTGTTGTGGGGCAAGTAACTGTTTCTTTCATTTCGATTTGAGTGACTGTGAGTCGAGTGCACTATCCTTTGCCATCAACGATTTCCCACGATTCCCTCAGTTGAGCTGCCTCATTGGGTGTTGCTATGTGGTCCCTACCACATTGGACGTGTGCTTTGAAGACACTTTGGTACCTCCTACAGTCGATTGTGACACAACATGCAATATTGACAATCAACTTCAATCCTCGGCAACATGGGCCAAGTTTTTCTGACCCTATACCTTCTGTTTCTCATGACGGTCATGTTTTAAGCATAGGAACATCAATGGTTGGTCTGATGTGTGGTCTTAGGTCCTTGTTGCTCAGTTCATCCTTCTCAGTAAGGTTTTAGGTGTGGGGACGCGCCCCTACGCGTCTATGCTGCATACCCTTATGCATCTACCCTGATTTTCTCATGCATGTGTGCCATTTCCTTGTTCTACTTTGATGGGGTCCCTTCCTCACCCCCTGTCCTCTTTATCCCACTCTCGGGATTGTTCTTTCTCTGTTTCCCTTTATCCCTTGTTTTGTGGTTTTTCCATGAGAACGCATCCTATGTTCACCCAAATTCACCGAAACTCACAACCAACCTTATAGCCCTATTCGTCCCTTTGACCTGGCTACTTTTCCTTTTTATAGCCCCTTACTCCACATCACCGATCTTGAGTTATTAATTTTTGAAGAATTTTCTATCCATTTCACGTATTTCTATGTGAACATGATTTTTTTCACTTCGAAACAACAATCTGATGTGACACTCCTAACCTACACCTTCTCTTGGACATTTTTCCTTTTTACTTTCCATCATTCCGATGCACGGGTTGTCCATTATTAGTTTTTCTATAAATTTGAGTATTTTTGTATGTGTTTTTGACTATTTTTCCATGTGAACTTGCCTTAGTTACCTCTGAATTAGATTTTTATTGCATAGCCATGTCCAGCTTGGTCCCATGCATGATGTTCCTTTTTTACCCATCCTATTCCAGCTTACCGATCTTGATTTATTAAATTTTTCGTGCATTTTTATGATATTTTTTTTTCCATATGAACGTTCCCTAACACTCTCCTTGAAAAGGCGTTTTGACATATGACCCTGTTCTACCCCCTTTTCCTGACATTTTTCCTTTTTTTGCCCTCTATTTCGATGCACGGAGTTCTTCGTATTTATTTTCAACTCTGTTTTTAATTGTGTTTTTACCATTTTTTCCATGCGAATGCCCCTTTCCATCTTTGGATCCGTGCTCGACCTTTTCCATCCTGCACACCCTCTTTTGACGGACCTTTTTTGTGTTCACTTCATCACGTTTCGACTACTGGATCTTTTCATATCAAATTTTCTTTCCCATTTCACATATATTTTTTTGATTTTTCACATGAATGGGTTCTATCTTTGTCAAAATGGCATGTAATAGACTTGTTCAGCACGTTGTTCCATATATTTTTCATTTTTTCCACACTTCGTTCTAACAGACAGATTTTCTAAAATTAATTTTTATCTATTTTTGTGTCTCAAAGTCGCATGGGTTTGTGTGCGAACGCCCTTGTTTCCGTCTTTTGACGCGTGCGCCGAGTTTATTTCGTCATCCGCCATGCATTCGCTCTTCGTTTTCGGCACCACAAGTTTTTTTACCCCCCGCGCACGGGATAGGGGGCGTTTCTCTTCTCTTCTTATTCCAATTTATTTATTCATTAAAAAAAAAACATTTCCTCCCCCACTCCCCCCCCACCTGCCTACCACCCTCCTGCGTCCCCTCACCCCCCTCTCCTTCTTCCCTCTTCTCTCTCCTCTCTCTCCCTTTCTTTCTCTCTCCTCGACCCCCTCCTTCCCCCCCGCTCATGCTTCTCCCAACCATCCTCCTCCTTTTCTCTTCCACCCTCCTTCCCATTCTCCGTGTCTCGCCTTCTCATTTTCCCCTCCCTTCTCCCCACTCTCTACCCCTCCTCCTCCTCCTCCTCCTCCTCCTCCCCCTCCTCCTCCTCCTCCTTCTCTTCCCCATCCTATCCGCCACCTGCCACCATTATCCCCTGCTCCTTGCCTGCCGCCCCGCGCGCAGTGCTTCCTAGCCTACTTCTTGCGTTGCCCACGTTGGCCCCGCCTGCCACCAGGGCTTGTCCACCAGCTGCCCCACTGCTTGTCCCTCCCTTCCACCCCCCCTATAACTCCCTTTCCCACCCTTCCTCCTCCCATACCCCACCACCCCCATTAAACCCCCCCTAACCCCTGTTCCCACCCCACCCCCATTATCCCTTCCCACACCTCCCCACAAGCCCCTTTCCCACCCCCATAAACCATGTTCCCACTTGTAGAACCCCCTACCCCCTTGTAGGCCCCCCTTCCCATGTGATTCACAACCGTCGCCACAACCTCTTTCCACTCGTAGGCCCTTTTCGTCACGACACGACCATGAGCACAACGTCGACGCCGTTCTCGTGACACCCTCCTCCCGCAAGCCGTTCGCGTCTTACCATATGTTTTGCATTTTCTGTGTGTTGGAAGCACCCATTCACGTGCGAGGACGCACGTCTTGTTTCTTCCGTGACGCGGAGTTGGTTCGCGCCTAGGTAATGTCGGGTACCTTGCTGTCTCGACTTTGATACATTTATTCCCATAAATTAGAAAAACCCACAAAATTCATTAGAAAATTGGCAAAATGTGTAAAAAATCAATAGAAAATCATCAAAATACTGAAAATGACAATTAAAAAAAATTACAACTAATTTTGAAAATTCAATATTAAATTTCAAAACTTGACAAGCAACTAATAAAAATAAAAAATATTTAAAATATAATGAACCTTATAAAAACCTTGAAAATTCATAAAATGCCATAAAAATGCCCAAATTTATGGAAAATTTTAAAAATTTGCTAAAATAATTTTCAAACTTTATGAAAAATTTCAAAATTTTTCTTAGCTGATAATGTAAACAAAAAAGTAGAAAATAATTAAAACATTTAATTTCATTAAAATTTATCTAAAAATAGTTTTAAAAATAAAAAAATTCCAAGAAATTTTAAGAAAATCATATTCACCTTTCTTTATATGTGCTAAAATTATTACAATTAATTGAAAACAATTAATTGAATAAAAAAATCTTATTTTCTGTGTAAATTCTTTTGAAAAAAATCACTTAAAAAATGGTTAGAAATTTTTGGAAGATTTTGAAAAATTGATTGGACCTTTTTACTTAGCTTTCAACCTATATTTGGATGAATGAAAAAAATAACAAAAAATAACAAAAACAAACAAATAATATATTAATCACACAATTATCTTATAACTGATTTAAACATAAGCCCAACTCCAAATATATACACGCAAATCTTTCAAAATCGAATTAAATTAAGAAAACAGAAACACACAAATACATTTATTTAAAACAACACAAAATAACACAAAAAAAACAATAAAAAACAAAACAACAAAACCCACAAACCTAACAGATAATTACCTAAATGTCAAACCCTCTTGTGTCCTTGTTCATTTTTTATATTCGGATGTGGTGTTTTGTAAATGCCAGGAGACCGACTCTTCTTTGGTTGCCTTGTTGGTTGTGTACAATGATTTTTCCTATCTTTTGAAAACTTTACAAGTGGGATTTTGCATGATAGACCTTGCGAGTGTCCACACGTCGCCAGGTTTTCCTCTTTTCCTCCTTCACGTACACATTAACACACAAGTAATGGTAATAACAATCACCCGACCATTGCACCCACAAAATTAACACAATGCACTTTCCTAAATTTGTAACTAAAATGAACCCGACCATTAATTGTAAAAGGAACCCCTGCAGTTGCACACGCACTTTGGCATAACAACCCACCTAATTTTTAAAATTCATCCACAATGCATGCGCACACGCACTATTAAGACACAATTAATCTTTAAAATTAAAAAAATGAACCCCCCAAAGTTATGCATGCATGCGCTTTGCGCCAAAGATCATGTTATTTCTAAAAATGAATTGCATTAGTAGAGACCCTCGGTCCAGTCAAGTCAAAATGAGTGGGGTTGGGCTACGCAAATGACTCACCCTACATTAACAGATTAGCTTAATAATAAACCAAGCTTAATTGATCATCTAAAAAAATGAATTCGATAGCAATCACCCACTCACTTCACCGTACCTTAGGTATACACTAACGTTTATGAGGATTGGGATTTCTTAATCAAAGATGTCGGTCGTATTTGTTTGAGTTTATTCTAATGGTCCGAATATGTGATTGTATTTTGAGTCTAGTTAGTGTCTGGGATGATACTGTGTGTTTGAGTTTTATTCTTTGGAGTGCTTGATTATGGGGTTTCAGGATGCTTGACTGTTTGCATCGCATGAAGCTCTTGGTCGCATGAGTGCATAGGTCATGTCAATTTTTTTCTGTAGGATATGGATTGCTTGGGAAAGTCTGGGTCCGGTCTTGTTTGTTCCTCTATTTCTTTTTCCTGATATTTTTCTTAGTGGTGGTTTATTTGGGTTTTGTAGGAATTTCCCTATTTTTCTTGGTTGTGTGTGTGTGGATATCCTGTGTAGTCTGAATGGAATCAACCTCTACTCCCCCGATTGTGATCCAGCATGTGCCATTTGCCGATGCATGACTATTCCCTTCTCTTGGAGGCGGATTGTATTCACTATGCTGGTCTTTGTTCATTTGTAGTGCTTAAGTTCTTGCTAGTGGACAACAAGCTCTGCTACTCTTTCCTGGCGTCAAACAATAAACAGTCTAGTTTGTGCTTCTGCCTATCCACTGCCAATATCAGTGAAGTGTTATGTGTGCCTCTTTCCGCTTCCTTTATACCTAGTGGCAATCAGTTATTGACCACTGAGGAGATCCTTTCACTTCTTCAAAAGGAGACATCTACCCCTTTGGTGTCCACCAAAGTTATTACTAGCTCTGGGATTTCTGTTGTTCATATCTCCTCTCCGGTGTGGAAGCAACTATGTCAATTCCTACAAGACATGTCCAGAAAGCTTGCTTCCAAATGTCTGTTCAGATCCTTGAGGGAGCCAAGTTTAATTGGGTTGCATTCATGTTGGCCAAGATGGATCAACATTTTCAGAGAGCCAAAAAGGGTCAAGGTAGTAATGTTTCTTATGGTGTCTTTCTTCAAAAAATTATTACTTTTTCCCCTCCTCCTGGTCCCAGGTTTTTTCAAACTAAACATAGACGTACCGTAGGGCTGCCTAGTCCCTCTTCAGCTTTAGTTTGCAGATCCTCCTGTGCAAGACACTACCCCTCTTGTTTCTAGTGTCTAGTCTACATTGGAGACTTCCCTTACTTCCTGTCTTTAGTCTATTTACATGGGGGTTTATAATTCATTGCAAGACAAAGTTGATTCTTTGACTAGTCAGTTGAGCAAAGCTTTGGAGGACTTGGCATTTGAAAAAGCTACCCTCGGTGACATTCATAAATATGCAACTGATGCTACTGCTTTAATGGATTCCCAACAAGCTCAAATCAAAGTGTTAGAAACTAAAGTGACTACCTTGGAAGCCCAGAATGTGTCTTTAACTCAAGAAAAGAATGCAGCTCTTGAGGACATGATAGAGTCATCTCGTAAGTTGGGTACTTGTGAGGGTGAATTGCAACATTTCCAAGACACTATTGAATCCCAGAAGAAGCTTATTGAAGAGCTTAATCAGAAAATTGCTATTCTCTTTACTCCTCCTCCAGCTCCAGTAGTTTCTTTTGTCTTATCTTCTAAAGAGGAGCTTGAGTAGAAGGCTAAGCTGTGTGATGGGTTTTCTGTTAAGGTAGAATGCCTTTAACAATGAATGAATTGTGTGCAGGATAGGCTTTACTTGCTATGCTGAATTGGTGCCACCTCCCCCCTCCTTCTAGATTAAGTATAATCAGTAGAGGTTTGACTTGTACATTTCCTTAAGCAATGTGGATTTGGAACCTTCAGAGGATGGGTGGTCTAATCTATGGTTTGTAGATTTACTGAGAACTATCTTTGATAGATTTGTGGATGAGCTAGTTTCACATGAAATCTAGTTATTATCTTTTATGTATCTCATAGGACATTTGCAAATTCTTGATGGGGAGAAGGATTTGAATTTTTATGTGGGGGATGTTATTTTGCAAGCAGTCATGTATGTTAATTCAGTGGAGCTCTTGTTAGCAGAAAGCTTGAAGACTTATCATCAGCAAATGTCCTAGTGTAGTGGGTTTGCTCGACATCTACCTTTGGAGGATGATGCTTTAAAACCTTGTCATTTTACGAAGTGTCTTTTATAAGTCTGATATCTAGCAATTGCAAACTCAATTGTTGAGCTATATTACTGATCATCCATTATTTAATGATTCCTTTTTCTAGGCTCTTAATTTTCGTTGTTCTATTTATCCATTGGATCATACTGATCTTCTTTTCTATTCTCTCATGTCCTATCATTTTCCTTTATATGTTTCCCTTCTTTCTTCTAGCTATGATACTATTCCTCTTTTATCCTTTACTCCTTCTAGATCCCCTCATATTCCTATTTTTACTCTCTATCCTTTTATTGCTGATCCTACATCGTCTCCTATCCTTTCTGAACTTTCTCCTATAGTTTCTTCTATTCAATTTGTTTTCTCAACGGAATCCCTTAAAATGTTTTTGATGAATTCTCCGTCTTTTCCATCTTCCTTATCCCTTCACTTACCTTCATTTTATGATTTTTCTTATCCACCTTTGCAATGTTCCCCTCTTATTCCATTACCATCTCCATCTGATTCTATGAACCTTCATCCCCAATCAGTGCTGGATACATGGGGATATGACAATGATATTCTTTGTCAAAGGCAATGGACATTGCATGATTCTTTGATAGGACTTGTGTTTAACTCTGGCCTCTTATTCCAGGGTCCTAGGAGATGTCTACTATATATTTGACTTCTTATCTTCATTTTTCTCGAGTGTATGTTCAATCTGAGGCTACTTTTGTACGCCTTGCTGCTCATTTTTGTTGGTATCTTGCTTTTATGCATCGGCAGTCTCTTCTAAATACTCGAAAGAGTATCTCGCAGAGCTGATCATAAATCCAAATGTGGACATGATTGTTGCTCAAATGGATATCTTATATTACTTTGCACAGGCTTTCCCTACCATGTTTCTTATTTGTTGGAAAGGATGTGTTGTTAACAGTTCCTATAGAATGTACATCTGTATTTTGTAGATGAGACTAAAGCTCTAGAGTGTCTCAAGCTTAGCATGTAGTTTAAAAAGAAATATCTTTGTCCTACTTCGAAGTGAATCCTTTTCTTGGTGTATCATCTTTTCTTAATGGACAAACTTTTTCCTTGCTTCTCATTTTTTGGGGGCATATGCCATTCAGACTACCTGGTATTGTGTTTGTATGAGTTTTGTTTATGTTATATGAGATGTATGTATGGTGTATTCTCCTTCTTATGTGGAGTTGAAGATGAAGATGGACCTGATTGAGAAGCTGATGGATGGAAGAACCTCTTAGATCCTTTACAAATTTGTCATGATTTTATAAGATATGTTAATGGATAAAGGGTTTTCCTTTCGTTGTATGATTCTATCTGATTGATGGATGGAAGAACCTCTTAGATCCTTTACAAATTTGTCATGATTTTATAAGATATGTTAATGGATAAAGGGTTTTCCTTTCGTTGTATTCTTTATTAGATATAGGTGATAAGTTGGGGTCATGGTTGGGTGGTTTCTTAAAGCTACTAAAGAAGATCGAGTTGAGATCTTTGATGAACTTGTATTCCCTTTTTCCTAGGTCGCGAGAATGCTCCCTTATTAAGTGTGGGGATATATTGAATGCTGAAATGACTTGCTTTTTTGGTTGATTTTCATTGTTTTTGAGGGCTGAATGGTTGATTTTTATGGATTTTGAATGATATTTAATTTTTTTGAAAGTGTTTGAGAGTGTTTTGGATGAGGTTGGTTATGCTTTGGAAGCTCATGATGTTTTTCAGTAGAGATATGAGGTTCTGTCATGTTCTGATAGGCGCTGTTGAGGATATGATAGCTTTTGTTTAGCTTCTGTTTTGTTTTGTTTTTCTTGTGTATGAAACTTGGAGTAATGATTGATGAAGGTTGAGGTTGTTTGAAAGCTCATTGAATGGTTTTTGATAGTTTGGAATGGTTTTAGTATGAGTTATGTGGTCCTGATGCTTTCTGTTGACTTTCTGTAAATCCTTTATTGAGCTTCTGTTGTAGAGCCTCTATTTCTCTTATGTTTTGTTCTGTATGCATGTATAGGTGTTCTATGGAATGTATGTAAGACTTTAGGAAATATTTATAGCCTTGTAAAGAGGTAAATACAAGTTCAAAAGAGCTCAAGGAAGTGGAAGAAGCAGCTGCTGAAGACTCAAGAGAAGACTGGAGTGAAGTGACAGTGATGAGTTGTGAGGAGTCATTGTAGTGGCTCTGGTGACCTTTCATATTAGACACACATTTTGAGAGAGGCATCCACAACCAAAGAAGGATTATTATGAGTGATTATTGAGTATTGTATGAGGAGATGATGTACTATTGATGGAGAGAGAGAGAGAGAGAGAGAGAGAGAGAGAGAGAGAGAGAGAGAGAGAGAGAGAGAGAGAGAGAGAGAGAGAGAGAGAGAGAGAGAGAGAGAGAGAGAGAGAGAGAGAGAGAGAGAGAGAGAGAGAGAGAGCTAATTTTATGCCAAACAATGTATCTACATATGAGAGATTGTGAGAGAAAGATATGAGATCTTTGGAGATGAATCATATATGATATTTTTCCATTTAAAGTGGAGTATTCTTTTGTGTTTTCTATATCTATCAATGAACTCTATGAAGAATATGAAGAAAATGATGGATTTTGTTAAAGTTAAAGCCGTGGGAGAATTGTTTTTATGAAGCTACGTGAAGATTTCTTATTCCTGGTGTTGTTTTTTTGTTGAGATCATATAAAACATGAAAAAGATGGTTGTTGAAGTTACAAGATAGATTTTCTTGCAATAGAAACCCTATTTCATTGGCGTTCCTTTTGGGGCTTCATAGTCGTTGCAAGAAGCAGAGACTACCTTGGTCAGGACACTCACTAAGATCTTATTTGTGGATTCAGAATGGCCGTTAGCTTGAGGATAGTAGGGTGAAGATTTCCTTTGGATAATCATGAAGGTAGACAAGAGGTGGGCAATCACTTTGTTGATGAAGTGTATGCCGTGATCATTGACTAGTTCAATGGGGCAACCGAATCGTGAGATTACTTGCTCCCAAAGAAGCTTGACCGTGGTCCTAGCATCATTTTTCCTAGTGGCTTGTGCTTCTACCCACTTTGTGAGGTAGTCATTATGGTGACTATGATGTACTTGGCTTGAGAGTATTGTGTTGTAGGACTAATCGGCCCAATGAAGTCAATCCTCCATTTTTCAAATGACTGTCTTGTGATGATTGGGGTGAGCTTCATCTTGTCCTTGCGAACAGGGGCCTTGACCCATAGGCACTCATCATAGTGCTTTACGAATCATGCTATATCACAGAAAAGCATAGGCCACCATAATTGAGACTGCAGCACCTTGCATGCTATCGTGTCTCTATTGAAGTGTCCTCCCGTAATTCCACCATGTGCCATCACAAGTACGTCATGCATCTCGTGTTTGAACATGCATCATCGTAGTAAGCCATCTTGTCCTAACCTATAGAGTTGATCGGCTATCAACTGATAGGGTTGTATCTTGAGGATAAGTCACCTAGGTCAGGCCTTCTTGATAGGTCTTTTGGGTAGTCTGTGCTCTAGTACTTGGACTATGTCATTCACCTAGTATGGCGTCAAGTTGGCTCTAAACAAGTCCTTTTCGCTAGACAAGTTGAAAAGATGTGCACCTGTTAAGTCGTCTACTATCTCTTGTCCAACAGCTTCTCTTGTGGGTATGCATGACATGTGATCAGTCATGTAGTGCTGCTTCCCTTTGCGTACAACCACACAGAGAAATCGAATTCTAAAAGCAGAAGTAACCATTGAGAAATGTATCCCATAGCGCAAGGTTTATTCACAAGATAAAGCAAGGCTTGATAGTCAACAAAGAAGGTGAAAGGTGTAGCCAAAAGATAACATCAAAATTTCTTTACGACAAACACCATGGCCAAACCCTCTCTCTCAATCATGGAATAGTTCATCTCAGTATTCATGAATTGTCTACTAGCAAAACTCACAAGATAGTCTAAGTTGTGTCCTCCTCCAAGCAGACACAAAACAACTTCCATGATGGCAAACTTCAAGGTGCCAACATATATGTGGAAGGTGATGGTCTAGTCTGGTGCTCATAAAATGGGTGAAGTGTTGTCAGAGCCTTTTTCAACTCTTTGTATGCGTGTTGGCATTCCTCGGTCCATTTGAATATTAACTGCAGTTTGTAGAGTGGTCTAGCAATGAATGCATAGTTTAACATGAATTGCCTATAGTATCCCGTATGTCCTAGGAAGCATTGGACTTCCTTGTAGTTGGTTGGCGGTGAGAGATCGACAATAACCTTGACTTTTGAGAAGTCGGTGGCATTGCCATTCTTGGACACCACGTATCCTAGGATACACCCATGTTTCACCTAGAATTGGCACTTAAAGGGGTTCAATGAGAGATTATACAATTTGCATTGTTCAAAGACTGCATGAAGTTTTCTAGGTGTTCCCTCCAACTCGAGTGAACACACAGATCATCAACAAACACTTCTAACTCTAGCCTAAGCATGTCCTTGAAGATGGCACACATGAGCCATTGGAATGTGGCTGTTGCATTTGTTAGACCAAAAGCATGACTATGTAGGTGAAGACACCCCATTCGGTAGAAAATGCGGTCTTATGCCTATCATCAGGGTGGACTTGCACCTAATTATAACCTAAGAAGCTGTCAAGAAAAGTGTAGGCTTCTTTGCCAACCACTCTCTCGAGTATATGCTCAATGTATGGTAGTGGATAGTTGTCCCTTTTCATAGTAACATTGAATTTCTTATAATTAATTCACATTCTGATTTTTCCATTCTTACTTAGGATGATTACAATGGGCGAAACCCATTCTGTGTGCTCAACTTCATAGATGAATCCCACTCTTAACAGCTTGTCTATCTCCTTCTTGATTGCATGAGCATGCTTGGGATTCATAGGGTATAGTCAATGTTTGACCACCGTTGCATTTGGTACTATGGGAATATTATGAGTCACTACAATTGGATCTACTCCTTTCAGCTCGTGGAGGGACCAAGTGAATACATCTATGTACTCTCGTAGTAGCACAATGAGATCTATTTTTCTTGCTCGGTCAGTTCATCAACTATGAAGACAGGTTGGGGCTTCTCCCCTTCCCCAACCAGATTGACCTCCTTGACCTTGGAAGGCCCTTCTACAGGTCTGTTTTCTTGTCCTTGCCTCTTGGCACCCAATAAGATCACTACTTTATCACCTCTCTTAAATTTCATAAATTGCTTTGGTAGATCTTGTGGTTTTTTCTACTCCTCAGCGTTTGACTCCCAGATTGCCTCTTTCTTTCCTCCTTCAACCGTTTGCGCCTTAGATGGATTGGTAGGTCCCCCTTGGTGCATTTGATCTTAGGGGGTCAGGGTATTTCAGGGTCGCCATCTGAGCTTACTTTCGACGTAGAGTCAAACTCTCCATCTTCACTGGAAGAGGGTGTCTCTCCTAGTAGTTGAAGCTCCGAAGGTGATTTCTTCCTAAGTAGCAGTGTGGCACTTGGTTGGGTGAGCCCTGCCCATTCGTATTCATAGTCAAAGTTCGTAGTCAATCACTCCTATGTGCTTCAACCACGTGTGATCATACTCCATTCGCATGATTCCTCTCTCGATTCTAAAGGTACTCTCTTTCTGCGGATTGGAATCTACTCATATTTGCTCAATCTCATGTCCATTAGTGTCATACTCTATTGTGTCGATCTCTTCTTTGCTCTCTCACTGAAGGAATAACAATCCTTGCACTCATCATCTAGACTATCCTCATTTGATTGCTTGTCATCTCCTAGGTTTCTATACTCCTCTTTTATTCTCATATGTGACTAAGGTCCAATTGTACATCAGGTTCAGATCATGTAGCTTGGTCCATTTCTACTTGGGTTCGTTTATGAGATCCTTGAGGGGTTTAAGATTAGCAACTGGGTTGCCACCTAGCTTGTCCGCTAAGTACTCTAAGATCTCTAGAGCTCTCACTTGTTATTTGGGATGTGGAACGTAACAAGGGTGGGGCAACTACAAGAGCTTCTAGCCATCATGCATAAGGGTTCCGAGGGCTTATTTGTGAGCTTATCGACTGCCTTAGTGGCTTTCTTGTATTCTTCCTCATTGCTTGAGAATGGCAGATCAATTGCGGCTAGCACATGCATCCAAAAGATTATACATGTGATTATTTGGCATAAGATTTGATGGGGAGGTAGCTTGGATATTAAGCTTTTAAAGCCCTATGAAAATCATTAGCATCTCGGCATGTTTAACTTGTAGTAGTAGTCCCGGCATGGATTAGGCACAGATCAAATAGTGATAGAGAAAAAACACAATGTTGAAGAGGGGGGACACCAATGTCAGATTTTGAAGTGATGGGCAGCAATGCCCTAAGTCAAGGAAGAGTTCTTCAAAAGAGAGCAAAGGCTGATAATGCATGGGAGGAGAGATTCAAGCCCTCCAATGAAGGCAGGTGAAGGTAGGTGAGAGATTCATGGGAAAAAGGAGAGAGTTAAAAGTTTAAACTATAATGACCTAATTTACCTAACTAGTGGCCTAATGACTCATTAGCATTGAAATCTACTCAGATATCATGTTAAAATATTGAGGATGCATGCTAGGGTGGATCATCGATGAGTAAGTAAACAATCATAAGACATAAGTAATGACAAAGAAGAACAACTTATATTATTCAAGCATAATGTAAGTACAACTGAATGAGAATGATAGATAGAATGAGTGTGGGGATGAGTGCCTTTTATAGGCTTACAGTAGGTGGTATTGGTAGGTGGAAAAAGGTGAAAAGAGACCATGGTATTCACCAACTATGGTTTTATAAACCATGCATACATGACCTAGTCTAAGGCTTTATTTGCAATGTGATCCTTTACCTTGCTGTTCATTACAAAGGGGCTATAAAGTGGGTATGATTGCACATTTCTCAATAGTTAGGTACTAGAAGAGCCAATGGGGCTCCCCTTCCAAAGAAGTTTGGTGGCCTATTCCCTAGGTATGACTGGTTGTACAGTTGCAAGTATGGAAACCTCCTTGGTAGCCTGCAATGCATGGCGGCATGGCCGACGAACCTACCGTAATTGGTGCAAGATCAAGATCTAGGGTCTTGACATTCTGCTGGAAGGTGATTTTTGCCACAATGTACTCACTGGACATGTGGGTGTGTAGGTCTCCTCATTGTCTCTTGCAGCCTTGCTAGCTCCATCTTCATCTCTGTTGGCTCTTTGCTTTAGTGAACACTTTTTCCTTTATATCTTGGATGCTCGGGATTGACCATTCGCTAGATGTCGTGGCTCTCATTTGAGGATCTAGAGTTAGTATTGTCTCAGTTCGAGTTCCTAGAGCTTCTCTCTTCCACTCATATGGCCTCTTTGAAGACCCTAGCTAGTATGTCTTTTGGTAAGCTCGAGTTGCCTACCAAGGCCTTGTAAAGTTCCTTGCTGTGAATTTTGTTTATAAAGACTATGGAGACCACTCTCTCAGTGGGTCGTTCATTAGTCAAGATTCTCTTAAAGAGACTCTGCACGTGGGTAATGTAATCCATGATGTCGTCCTTGTCCTTTTGCTTGATGTTCATCAGCCTAACTATAAGATTGTTAGAATACCCATCCTCAGAGAACCTCTTGATGAAGAGATTCTTGAGGTTGTTGAAGTTGTTGCGCTCTACTGCATCTAAGCTAGTGTACCATGTCCTACCCTTTTGTCAACTAGGAAAATTCTGAAGGCTTGTGAGCGTTGGGAAGGATTCGTGAGGCCATTAGCCTTGGAGACTTGCTCGAATTGCTCTACAAAACTATACGGGTCATTGTTTGGCTGGTATTTGTCTAACTGCTTCGCGACTATGGGGATTTTTGACTGGCCATTGGAGCCCTTGGTGACTCCTAACCCTACAAGCAACGAGGTTGCTAGGGCTATTGGACTTTTCTCTACATATGTATTGTCTATGAGCCACTTCATGAGAAGCAAGTCTGCCTTTAGTGTGCTCTCTCTCTTTTCGTGTTAGGTCCTGTATGATTCCTATTGGCTAGAGCTAAAATGCGCTAGACTTCTCGCATCTCAATGTCTTACTGTAACTTCCTAGTTCACTACTCGTGGTTGTAAGCTACTATTTTCTGTAGCACTTGCCATGCTAATCTCCCCTCCTCAAGGTCTACTATGATGTCTTCAGATGGCCTACTATGGTGGTCCATCCTGGTTTGTAAGTCATATTTATTTACCATCTGGTTGGATGTCGATTGGAAAATCTCCTAAGTCAAGCTCATCATTCTCTTGGTTGGAGCTGGATCCTAACATGTCTATGGCTTCTTGCTCCACTAGGCTATTGACGAGGCTGATTAGATAAGGTAGTATTGTGCCTCCAATGGTGATAGTCCTTCGATGCCTCTGGCATTCTGTGTTGGCTCTCTCTTGGTCCTACTACTGGCTAGGGTTCTCAATTATCATCTAAGTCTGAGAGTCATCTCCTATTAGTGGGTTCATTTCACATGTTATGTCTGAGTGTGTTCCTTTTTATTACAAGCAGTCGCCAACTTACGTTCACTCAGTGTGTGCATGGTAATCTTTTTGTGTGCGGTGCAAAGAGTGCGGTGCGAAGTTAAGCTTTCAGCTTTCAAGTGCACTTCAAGTGATAAACTATGTGGGATGCGAATGCAAGATGATGAATGTAGTTCTTGCTCTCCCGTCATTTCGTTTTTAGCCAAATATGGCTATAAGCACAATTGTTGGTCGCTCCTATGGGTTCACTAGGGCCTCTACTGTGTCTCTTAGCTTGGTCAAGGTGTAATCAGGGTCTGTGGATCAAGTTGGGGCTCCAAATGGGTGGATAGCTAACGGTTTGCTAGCAGACACTTTTAGGTCATTACATTGCACTTCTCGTAAGTAGGAGGCTCTACGAGTCATTTGATGTGTCTGGAAGGTTGACTGAAGGTTTCCCTACTGTGAGAAGTGCTCTACCTAGCCTGGATTTGAAAAATTTTCATGTCAACTTCTGGTCTGATTTGTAGGTGTTTGATTTTGAGGTGTCTGATTATCAGAATCGGACTGCCTAGTGGGCCGATAGTCGAATTCTCCAAATCAGACGAGTCACATGCCCGATTGGATAGGTTGGGTGGTGTTTGGTGGTCCCATTTTCAAAATCGGACTGTCTGATTATCAAGAATTGAACATTCAAGTTCGATTCTAGGAATTGGACTCTTTCACGAATGTTCAATTCTGAGCTGTGGTTCCAAACAAGATGAAAATCAAATCAATGGCAACGATTTTGGGCATGCAAGGCTACAAAAACTTCCAAAATGCAAGAATAGACAAGGGGCAAGGTTCATATATACCTGACGTGGCTGGAAATTACACGTACGTGACGATCAATCCGTGCTTTGGCCTAGAACTCTCTCTTCTCTTTCAAGTTCACACACACACACACACACACACACACACACACACACACACACACACACACACACACACACACACACACACACACACACACACACACACACACACACACACACACACACACACACACACACACACACACACACACACACACACACACACACACACACACACACACACACATTGCTGAGACTGAAACTGAGCCTTCACTCCCTCTTCCTTGGGTTTTAAACCCTCATTCTAGTGACCGAGTGTTGCCCCATTCGTTCTCTTGCCTTCTCAATGGATTTCAATCCCTTGTTTTTACCCTGTTTTGAGCTTGTTTACAGTAGCAATCCTAAAGTGATTCACTTCAATTTCTTGGTCCTATCATACTCTAAATGCAACAAAAATCAAAGCTCAACTACTAAAATGATTTATCCTACTTGCTTGAAGGATTAAACTCCCAAATATCCTACCTACATCAAGCGTCGATTCGCGCATGAGGAAACCCTACTTTGATGCTTGATTTGAAGCACATAAGTGCTCAATCTTGGATCCATTAGTCATGGCAATGCAACCAAAATGGAGTGGGATTTCACACTCGATCGCCAAGACCCATGGACCGCTTATTGTTTCAAGCGAGCTTGAATGGCTATCTCTCACACCTAGCTGATGTGTTTTGGATCCTACGAGTGTAGTGAGCTTACCTTGATACTCGAATGAGTAGCATCCTCCCTCAAACACTCCAATAGCTCCATGATCCATGATGTGAGCTCAAGCAAGCTTAACCCTCTACCTTCAAGCTCCATCCACCATAGCCAAGCACGCGAGATAAGAGAAGAGAAGAGAAGAGAATAAGAGAGGAGAAGATGGAGAGTTTCTCCACCACAGTCCCTCATCCTCACACACTCACTCCCTCACACTCTCGTACTCCCTCTCAAGCACAAGCACAAGCACAAGCAAGAGGAAGAGAAGAAAAGAAGAAGGGAGCTTTTTTTCCACACCCCAAGAATGAGCTTCTCATTCACCTTTTGAGTTTATATACAAGCCCTAAATCCTTTGGGCACCCATCCCCTTTTTTACATGACTAGGTATCTTGCCAAGGTCCTCTTTTCCTATTCCCTTCTATTTACCTTATCCCTTTACCTATGCATGTCTAGATTTTACAATCTGCATAAGAGAGAGCCTGGTGCTCTCTTACAAAATTTTAGGGGCATCTTTCATTAAAAAATGTGTCTTTTATCTTTTGCATTTTTCTGAGGTTGCATTTGTGCCTTTTTTCTTTTCTCCTTCTTGTTGACTTCATTGGAATTGCATTTCGAAATTTACTTGGATTTATTTTTTCTTTTCTTTTTACTTGTCTTGCATTGGGGTTAACAAGAAGTGTTTTGGAAGACAAATATGCAGGAGAGTGGCTGAGAATTGGTCAATACCTCAGCACATTAACAAAAAGAGATGAGTGGGTGGATGAGGAGTTTAAGAAGATCAAGAGGAAAGCCTATGGGTTTTTCTTAAAATATGGGTACTTATGGAAACACACTAAGAAGAAACAGGATATGTCATTGCGAGTTCTAGGTGATAGAGCTTCACAAGTAAATGTCACCCAAGAATTTCATGAAAGCTTATGGGCTAGCCATAGAGGTGTTTGGGATATTTTTGAAAAGATCAAAGAAAGATATTGGTGGCATGGCATGTATAAGGATGCTGCTCACTTTTTGGAAACATGTACGACATGTCAAATGTATTCATCTGTGAGACATCAGGATGGATTGCAACCCACATATCCCTTGTCTCTTCATTTTCAATGGGTGGTGGATTTAGCCACAATGCCTACAAGTCTTTGGAAAATGAGATATCTCATACTTGACCATGAAGACTTGACTAAATCAAGTGGAAGGGAGAGCTCTACGTACCAAGACAACAAATGTAATATGTATTTTTCTCTTAGAATGGATCTTTTGTTGGTATGACTATGTGGGAAAAATTATAGTAGATAGGGGTGAAGTGGATGAGGATGAAGCCCATGATTTCTTTGCACAACTAGGGATAAATCTTGCTTTAACTTCATCTTATAACCCTCAAGGAAATGGCAAAAGTGAAAGAGGTCATCCACCTATTGTGAAGCTATTGGAAAAAGTATAATTTGGTAGGCTCTTCCATTTTGCTGACAAGCATCACACTATTTGCAGTAATCATAGGCATCCTTGTGGAGGGTTGGCCACCAATATCCTGCAAGTAAGGCCTTTTTGATTGTTGCTTCTCCTGCGAAGTGTCCACCACAGGGCTCGTCATGGTATGCTTTCAATACTATGCCAATCTCTTTCCTGCAACATGTCTTCTCAAGACTTTGTCCTTGCCTTTCTTGAACAAAGTGCCTTCTAATAGGGTATAGGGGGCTGATTCCAACAGAAGCTTCTTCTTCTCACGGCTTGAGATACCTAGGGGGTATTGTTAGGTTTCCAGGAGGTTGGCTATGTCTGCATACCATGGGGTAACTATTTCAACTAGAAACAAGGAAGCATTAGGAAGGTTTGGATCATCTTGTTCTTCTTCATCATTGCTTTGAGGGATTCATGATAGATGATCAGCCAGAACATGAGAGCGACCAGGTTTGGTAACCACTTCAAAGTCAAACTCCTGAAACAAAAGGAGCCATCTCATTATTCTTCCCTTCACATTGGCCTAGTTCATAAGGAAAGACAGGGCTTCATGGTCTATGTCGAATTTGAAGTAGGTCGACAGTAGATAGTGTCGCAATTTCTCCAAGGCAAACATCATTGGTAGACACTCAAGCTCCATCACTGTGTAGTTTTGCTCTCTGTCAATTACTTCAGGCTTGCATAATAGATAGGTTGATCTAACTTAGAGAGCCATTTGGCATAATATTGCACCTAGGCCTTCCACTGATGCATCGGTGTGCACATGGAACTCCTTCGTCCCATCAAGAGGCTATAGGATGGATGCTTCAATCAAACACTGCTTTAGGTGTTGAATGCCTTGTCACAATCATTGGTCCATGTGAACTCTGCATCTTTTCTCAGGAGTTTATGCAAAGGGGATTCATTTGTTGCAAAATGCACAATGAATCTTCTCTAATAGCCCACATGGTAGGGAAATCCCCTCAATTGTTTAAGGTTGGTTGGGGGTGCTAAGGTGGTAATCTTCTACCATGTCCACAACAAAGTATGATATAAATTTGAAGCCTATTTTGCATGGCACGAATAAAAGACAAGGAAGTCATACTGGTAAGCTATTTCCTGATATCTTGAATGTCCATACGATAGAAATAACTGAGGGTACTCGGGATAATTTAGCTATTGTCCCTTATAGGGCTTTACCCTTGGTACACACTGTGAAGGCGAGGGAATAAGAACCAGAATCTAGTACCAAGCATAGTCTGCTTGAGAATCTATCAATGGGAATATCGGAGGACGTACCTACAATCAAGCCTTAGAAAATAGCCTCTTTGTTTATTGAAGAGCCTGAAGTAGAAGTAGTTAAAATAGAAATGGTAGAAGGGAAATAGTTAAATCTAGGAGCTCAATTGGAATCCCAAGATTGAGAAAGGTTTGAGAAAGTATTACGCACACATGTTGGGGAATTTTCTTGGTCTTATACTAACCTTAAAGGTATTAAAGTTGAACTTTGTCAGCATTATATTGATCTAGAACTAGGCACAAAACCTATTTGTCAACGCCAATGATGAACAAATCCTGTGTATGCAAAACTAGTTAAAGCTAAGATTACTAAACTTCTTGATGTGGGATTTATTTATCATGTTCCATATAGTGAATGGGTTTCTCCTGTTGTGGTTGTACCAAAGAAGAATAGTAAGAAAATCCGTATTTGTGTTTGATTATAGAAAGCTAAATAACAAAACACATAATGATCATTTTCCTTTGCCATTTACAAATCAAGTACTTGATAAAATTGCAGGCCATGAGCTATATTCTTTTATGGATGGGTTTAACAGTTACAATCAAGTGCTAATTCATCCGAAGATCAATCCAAAACTACTTTTACTACTACTGAATGGGGTACATTCACCTATAAAGTGATGCCTTTTGGCTTATGTAATGCACTCGCAATATTTTAAAGAGTTATGATTGCAGCTTATCAAGATTTTCTTCGACAATGGATGGAAGTTTTTCTAGATGACTTTTACATCTTTGGAATAGCAAAAGAAATACCTGATCAATTGGCGCAAGTGTTTGAACGTAGTGATGAAGTAGGTATCTTCTTGAATCTTGATAGATGTGTTTTTGAAGTGCCAAAAGGAACGTTGTTGGGGCATATTGTTTCTAAAGAAGGCATTGCTATGGATTCAAATAAAATTTCTAAGATTTCTGCACTTATTGTGTTGCTGAAGCATTTGAATTTCTTAAACAGAAGTTGATAGAAGGACCAATATTGGCACCACTAGAATGGACGAAGGAATTCCATATCCACGCAGATGCATCTATGAATACTGTGGGAGTAGTTTTATATCAAGCGAATGACAATAAGATGGATCATCCGATTTATTATGCAAGCCATAATTTAAGTGATGCGGAAAGAAATTATACTACCACTGAGAAATAAAGCTTATCAATGGTATTTGTGGTGGAAAAATTTTGTCATTATTTATTAGGGAATAAATTTACTATTTATGTTGATCATGAAGTGCTGAAGTATTTTCTTAGTATAGCAGAACTTTTGGAACATATGATTCATTGGATGTTGTTATTTCAAGAATTTGATTTTCAAATAGTTACTCATCTTGGTAGATCTCATGTTCTAGAGCAGATCATCTTTCACGATTATTAACATTTGATAAGGAATAAGGTGTGGAGGCTGATTTACCAGATGCATCACTTTTTAATATGGAGACGCAAGTTCCATGGTATGTTGATATTGCGAATTCTCTTACCACATCTCCTTATCCACCTGGTGCTAACAAATGATGAAAGTGACAAATTTTAATGCAATCACGCTCCTATGGATTATTAGGGGGTTATCTTTATAAAAATTTTCCAAAGAAAGGTATCTATCAACGATGTGTAAGGGAAAATGAAGTCCTTGTGGTTCTTAAGGCATTGCATGATGAGCCGTGTGATGGCGATTTTGTTGGTGAACTAACAACAAGAAATGTTTTATTTGCAGGTTATTGGTGGCCTACCCTATTTAAAGATGCTTATTATTATTATAAAAAATGTGATGTCTGTCAAAGAACAGGTAGGCCTTCTAAGAGTTTTGCTATGCCTTTGACACCCATCTTAGCATTAGCTCCTTTTGAGAAGTGGAAAATTGATTTTGTGGGCCCAATTGACCCACCTATCTGATATCAATCTAATGGTTATATATTGGTCTGCACTAATTATATCACCAAGTGGGTGGAATTGAAAGTGTTTAAAATAGATAAACCCATTGAGGTGGCTATATTTATGTATGAGAATATCATTACCCATTTTGGGTGCCCATTGGAATTAGTAGATGATCGAGGTTCCTATTTCTTGAATGGTCTGATTAGCGAGTTAACAGAACTATATCAAAATAAGCATCCTAAATCAACGCCTTATTATCCTAGAGCTAACGGCTAGGTTGAAGTAACTAATCGCATTATTTGTGGGACTTTAACTAAAACAGTGGCTTCTCACAGACGAGATTGAGATGAACGTCTATATGAGGCATTATGGGCCTATAGAACCACTTATAAAGTGACAATGCAAAATACACCCTTCAATTTAGTTTATGGAACTAATGCTATTTTTCCAAAATGAGCAAGAGTTGCCTACTCTACGAATAGCCCTCTCATTATGATTAGGTGAGGATGAATCATTGAAGCAATGGATTTTACAATTGGTGAAGTTAGATGAGGAATAACTTTTAGCTTTACCAAGCTTAGAAGCAATGTAGAAATGTCGTAAGGTGTGGCATGATCAAAACATTAAAATACGAGAGTTTAAAGAAGACGATTTAGTTTTATTATATGATAGTCGATAATAACAATTTCTTGGGAAGCTTAAAATTTGTTGGTTAGGACCTTTTAAGGTTGTTAAAGTTTATGATAATGGGTCTCTAGATGTGTAAGATATTAATGCTGAAAATGAGATATTTAGAGTTAATGGTCTCCGCCTTAATCATTTTGTGACTTAGTTTAGTTAGGTATAGTTAAGTGGTTAGAATAACCCTTTTCTAATCTACATTTGGGTTCTTTTATTTTGGGGGTTTTTAATAATGGGATGTAGGTATGGCTTTTCTCTGGATGGATATGCTTTACCCTCATCTTGATGATGATAGTTTTGATCCATAGTATTCCACATTTTCAGACGCATGACAAGTTTTTGTATGCATCGAGGGGAGAGGCCTATTGTGGTTTTTCTTTTGTGATCATTTTTTGTTTTCAATGCCATCCACCCTTTGGTTGCAGGCCACATCAACCACATCTTTATTCACATGCGCAACTCTTGTGTTGGCAGTGTCGTACTTACATTTGACGATATGGAACCACTGTCATGCATGATGCTATAGGTTACACTTATTAGTGCCATGATTATGATAGTGTATTCTCACTTGAGCGTGGTGTTGCTAGTATAGGGTGGGTAGAGAGCAACAAGAATTTTTCTGATATCAAGCTGTTGTTTACAGCCTTACTCCATCATATCCCGATGATGATCAAGAAAATGTTAGGTGTCCCTATTGGGATTATATATGTTGGTATATGGATGCAACCTTTAGAATGTTTACCAGTGGCACCTATGCCCTATTATGATGATGAAGCCACGGCTCCGCTCCATGATGTGATGGAGGTTTTTAACGATGCACCAGATAGCCGGTCTATGACATCTAATGTGCCTACGTTGGAGGCTATTCATGAGCATCCTATATGTGATGGTTTGGTTAATAGGCTCGACTTAGATAGTGTGAATGATTTTAGATTAGGGTTATTGTTTGTAGTTGAATCTTAGAGAGTTTGAGGATTTTAGTTTAGATCTTTTGTTTTCTTAGAGTCTTTTTGGTTTTTACTTTATTCTCTCTCTCTCTCTCTCTCTCTATATATATATATATATATATATATATATATATAACATACAAAACAAATAATCCTTAGCACTTTTTTTTTGGTTTGTTGATACCTTTATATTTTAGGTTTTAGCACACTTTAGTTTAGTTAGACTTCACATGGTTAGGTAGTTAGTTGCACGCACAATTGGGATACTCCTTCAGTGCTAGGAGTTGATTACAAGGAAGTTTGACTAGGTGACCAGTTTTTAAAGGAGTTTCATTATTTATTGATCTATCCTATTAATGGTTTAGTGGTTAGTGGTTGAGTTCTATGTAGGTTTGATGATTATTGCAATTTGCAAACCACTATGTGTTTATCTTTGGGAGTTGTAATATCCACGTACATAACATGTTGTTTCATACCTAATCTATCTATTTATATTCGTCTGAAATAAAGGAAAATAAAGAATATAAAATGATTGAAATAATTTAGAGATTTCAAAGTCCAAGTAATTACAGAAGGAACACATAATAAATTTAAAAAAAAACACATAAATACACCAACAGATACATACAATTTCGTCTCTATGAGAGTCCACTCACATGGAATGGGATATTAGCACTAGAAAGTGATTTCAAGGGAATGGTGTGTGTGTGTGAGCATTACTGGTGAATTTCACTGTACATAGTAACTACCTAGGAATCCAATAGAGTTTACTCCTGTAACTTTGTCGCTTTCTTAGCGATGTTGTCAAGAATCACGTGGTGGGGGGACTTGCTCAAGATGTTGCATCGAATACACACAGAATGCACAAGGAGAAGCTCACTCAAGAGACAAGAAGAGAGATGGAGGCCAAAACGTTTTCTTGCTGGTTTCTTCTTCTTCTTCCACACTCTTTACAATGTACACAAAGTATAGATAAGATACAACATAAAGGAAAGTGATGTACTAAGTTAAACAATGCATAACCGACTACACTAGTCGACTGACGCTATAACTATGCCAGCTATAAATAGGTGTAACAATCTAAATATAATAAGTAATGAGTCAGTGGCCATGTGAGAGTCATAATGACCACTGACGTGCTAAGTGTAGACGTGTGGACCCATCTAACCAGTCGGTCAATCATCAATGTCCGCATGTGTTGAGCTTGTCATCTCAACACTCCCCCTCAAGCTCAAGTGCATCTCTGCAACTCCAGGTAAGCTTTGAAACTTTTGAAGCTTCTCTGTACCCAATGCCTTCATGAAGATGTCAGCTATCTGATCCTGTGTGCTGACATACACCAAGTCAATCTCACCTGTTAGTACCTTCTCTCTCACAAAGTGGTAGTGTACCTCAATATGTTTTGTCCTGGCATGGAGCACAGGGTTCCTAGCCAACTGTATACTGCCCATGTTGTCACAATAAATGACAATTGGACCTTCCACCTGCACATCCTAATCAGCCATTAACTTTTATAGCCATACTACCTCACATGTTGCAACAACAGCACCTCTATACTCAGCCTCTGTACTCGACAAAGCAACTGTAGATTGCTTTTTGCTACTCCAAGCAACTGCTGCACTACCAAGAGAGAACATGTATCCGCTGGTAGA
Organism: Lygodium microphyllum; assembly: GCF_053477565.2. NCBI lineage: Eukaryota > Viridiplantae > Streptophyta > Polypodiopsida > Schizaeales > Lygodiaceae > Lygodium > Lygodium microphyllum. The sequence continues at coordinate 6,819,910 of NC_141154.1, forward strand.
TCTTCTATCAGACATACTACCAGCCCAATCTGCATCTGTGTATCCAAACACGTGTACATTTGTACTTGCCTCATAGAAAAGTCCATAATGTAATGTGGACTTCACATATCTCAATATGCATCTGACTGCATCCAAATGTGGCTTTCTAGGTACTTGCATAAACTGACTCACAAGACCAATAGTGTAGCTCAAGTCTGGCCTTGTAATGGTCATGTAGATCAAACTCCCCACTATCCTCTTGAACATAGTAGGGTCTTCTATCTCATCCCCAACATCAGCACTCAACTTTACATTCTGCTCCAACGGGACTGAAAGTGGTTCGCATGCTGTCATACCATACTTGGACAACATATCCAAGCCATACTGTCTTTGGGACAACCATATACCATCATCACATCTGATCACCTCAATGCCAAGGAAGTACCTTAGCTCACCTAAATCCTTCATCTCAAACTTCTTCTTCAAAAAATCCTTGACTTCAGCAATCCCACTATCGCTATTACCTGTAATAATCAAGTCATCCACATAGATGACTATGATGACCAAACATGCATCTCCCTTTCTCACATAAAGTGAGTGATCAACATTAGAAACATAAAAGCCAATATTGATAAGATACTCTCTGATCTTGTCAGACCATGCTCTAGGTGCTTGCTTGGGCCCATAGAGCGCCTTTTTCAACCTGCACACATATCTGGGATGCTCTAAATCTTCATAACCTACTGGTTGATCCATATACACTTCTTCCTGCAAATCATCATGCACGAAGACATACTTCACATCCATTTGCTGCAACCTCCAACCTTTGGCTGCTGCCAAAGCAATCACACATCTGACAGTTGCCATCCTAGCAACTGGACTGAAGGTTTCTTCATAATCTATGCCATATGTCTGGGCATAGCCTTTTGCAACCAGCCTAGCTTTGTACCTACTAATAGAACCATCTGCATTGTGCTTAATCTTATAAACCCACTTACATTCAATAGCTTTCTTGCCCTCCATCTGACCTCAAGAATTTATTTTAGATCTTTTGTTTTCTTAGAGTCTTTTTGGTTTAGGTATACTAACCTTAAAGGTATTAAAGTTGAACTTTGTCAGCATTATATTGATCTAGAACTAGGCACAAAACCTATTTGTCAACGCCAATGATGAACAAATCTTGTGTATGCAGAACTAGTTAAAGCTGAGATTACTAAGCTTCTTGATGTGGAATTTATTTATTATGTTCCATATAGTGAATGGGTTTCTCCTATTGTGGTAGTACCAAAGAAGAATAGTAAGAAACTCAGTATTTTTGTTGATTATAGAAAGCTAAATAACAAAACATGTAATGATCATTTTCCTTTGCCATTTACAAATCAAGTACTTGATAAAATTGCAGGCCATGAGCTATATTCTTTTATGGATGGGTTTAACAGTTACAATCAAGTGCTAATTCATCCGAAGATCAATCCAAAACTACTTTTACTACTACTGATGGGGCACATTCACCTATAAAGTGATGCCTTTTGGCTTATGTAATGCACTCGCAATATTTTAAAGAGTTATGATTGCAGCTTATCAAGATTTTCTTCGACAATGGATGGAAGTTTTTCTAGATGACTTTTGCATCTTTGGAATAGCAAAAGAAATACCTGATCAATTGGTGCAAGTGTTTGAACGTAGTGATGAAGCATGTATCTTCTTGAATCTTGATAGATGTGTTTTTGAAGTGCCAAAAGGAACGTTGTTGGGGCATATTGTTTCTAAAGAAGGCATTGCTATGGATTCAACTAAAATTTCTAAGATTTCTGCACTTATTGTGTTGCTGAAGCATTTGAATTTCTTAAACAGAAGTTGATAGAAGGACCAATATTGGCACCACTAGAATGGACGAAGGAATTCCATATCCACGCAGATGCATCTATGAATACTGTGGGAGTAGTTTTATATCAAGCGAATGACAATAAGATGGATCATCCGATTTATTATGCAAGCCATAATTTAAGTGATGCGGAAAGAAATTATACTACCACTGAGAAATAAAGCTTATCAATGGTATTTGTGGTGGAAAAATTTTGTCATTATTTATTAGGGAATAAATTTACTATTTATGTTGATCATGAAGTGCTGAAGTATTTTCTTAGTATAGCAGAACTTTTGGAACATATGATTCATTGGATGTTGTTATTTCAAGAATTTGATTTTCAAATAGTTACTCATCTTGGTAGATCTCATGTTCTAGAGCAGATCATCTTTCACGATTATTAACATTTGATAAGGAATAAGGTGTGGAGGCTGATTTACCAGATGCATCACTTTTTACTATGGAGACGCAAGTTCCATGGTATGTTGATATTGCGAATTCTCTTACCACATCTCCTTATCCACCTGGTGCTAACAAATGATGAAAGTGACAAATTTTAATACAATCACGCTCCTATGGATTATTAGGGGGTTATCTTTATAAAAATTTTCCAAAGAAAGGTATCTATCAACGATGTGTAAGGGAAAATGAAGTCCTTGTGGTTCTTAAGGCATTGCATGATGAGCCGTGTGATGGCGATTTTGTTGGTGAACTAACAACAAGAAATGTTTTATTTGCAGGTTATTGGTGGCCTACCCTATTTAAAGATGCTTATTATTATTATCGAAAATGTGATGTCTGTCAAAGAACAGGTAGGCCTTCTAAGAGTTTTGCTATGCCTTTGACACCCATCTTAGCATTAGCTCCTTTTGAGAAGTGGAAAATTGATTTTGTGGGCCCAATTGACCCACCTATTTGATATCAATCTAATGGTTATATATTGGTCTGCACTAATTATATCACCAAGTGGGTGGAATTGAAAGTGTTTAAAATAGATAAACCCATTGAGGTGGCTATATTTATGTATGAGAATATCATTACCCATTTTGGGTGCCCATTGGAATTAGTAGATGATCGAGGTTCCTATTTCTTGAATGGTCTGATTAGCGAGTTAACAGAACTATATCAAAATAAGCATCCTAAATCAACGCCTTATTATCCTAGAGCTAACGGCTAGGTTGAAGTAACTAATCGCATTATTTGTGGGACTTTAACTAAAACAGTGGCTTCTCACAGACGAGATTGAGATGAACGTCTATATGAGGCATTATGGGCCTATAGAACCACTTATAAAGTGACAATGCAAAATACACCCTTCAATTTAGTTTATGGAACTAATGCTATTTTTCCAAAATGAGCAAGAGTTGCCTACTCTACGAATAGCCCTCTCATTATGATTAGGTGAGGATGAATCATTGAAGCAATGGATTTTACAATTGGTGAAGTTAGATGAGGAATAACTTTTAGCTTTACCAAGCTTAGAAGCAATGTAGAAATGTTGTAAGGTGTGGCATGATCAAAACATTAAAATACGAGAGTTTAAAGAAGACGATTTAGTTTTATTATATGATAGTCGATAATAACAATTTCTTGGGAAGCTTAAAATTTGTTGGTTAGGACCTTTTAAGGTTGTTAAAGTTTATGATAATGGGTCTCTAGATGTGTAAGATATTGATGCTGAAAATGAGATATTTAGAGTTAATGGTCTCCGCCTTAATCATTTTGTGACTTAGTTTAGTTAGATATAGTTAAGTGGTTAGAATAACCCTTTTCTAATCTACATTTGGGTTCTTTTATTTTGGGGGTTTTTAATAATGGGATGTAGGTATGGCTTTTCTCTGGATGGATACGCTTTACCCTCGTCTTGATGCTGATAGTTTTGATCCATAGTATTCCACATTTTCAGACGCATGACGAGTTTTTGTATGCACCGAGGGGAGAGGCCTGTTGCGGTTCTTCTTTTGTGATCATTTTTTGTTTTCAATACCATCCACCCTTTGGTTGCAGGCCACATCAACCACATCTTTATTCACATGCGCAACTCTTGTGTTGGCAGTGTCGTACTTACATTTGACGATATGGAACCACTATCATGCAGGATGCTATAGGTTACACTTATTAGTGCCACGATTATGATAGTGTATTCTCACTTGAGCGTGGTGTTGCTAGTATAGGGTGGGTAGAGAGCAACAAAAGTTTTTCTGATATCAAGCTGTTGTTTACAGCCTTACTCCATCATATCCCCATGATGATCAAGAAAATGTTAGGTGTCCCTATTGGGATTATATATGTTGGTATATGGATGCAACCTTTAGAATGTTTACCAGTGGCACCTATGCCCTATTATGATGATGAAGCCACGGCTCCGCTCCATGATGTGATGGAGGTTTTTAATGATGCACCAGATAGCCGGTCTATGACATCTAATGTGCCTACGTTGGAGGCTATTCATGAGCATCCTATATGTGATGGTTTGGTTAATAGGCTTGACTTAGATAGTGTGGATGATTTTAGATTAGGGTTATTGTTTGTAGTTGAATCTTAGAGAGTTTGAGGATTTTAGTTTAGATCCTTTGTTTTCTTAGAGTCTTTTTGGTTTTTACTTTATTATATATATATATATATATATATATATATATATATAACATACAAAACAAATAATCCTTAGCACTTTTTTTTTTGGTTTGTTGATACCTTTACATTTTAGGTTTTAGCGCACTTTAGTTTAGTTAGACTTCACATGGTTAGGTAGTTAGTTGCACACATAGTTGGGATACTCCTTCAGTGCTGGGAGTTGATTACAAGGAAGTTTGACTAGGTGACCAGTTTTTAAAGGAGTTTCATTATTTATTGATCTATCCTATTAATGGTTTAGTGGTTAGTGGTTGAGTTCTATGTAGGTTTGATGATTATTGCAATTTGCAAACCACTATGTGTTTATCTTTGGGAGTTGCAATATCCACGTACATAACATGTTGTTTCATACCTAATATATCTATTTATATTCGTCTAAAATAAAGGAAAGTAAAGAATATAACATGATTGAAATAATTTAGAGATTTCAAAGTCCAAGTAATTACAGAAGGAACACATAATAAATTTTAAAAAAAACACACAAATACACCAACAGATACATACAATTTCGTCTCTATGAGAGTCCACTCACATGGAATGGGATATTAGCACTAGAAAGTGATTTTAAGGGAATGGTGTGTGTGTGAGCATTACTGGTGAATTTCACCGAAAACATGGTAACTACCTAGGAATCCAATAGATTTTACTCTTGTAACTTTGTCGCTTTCTTAGCGATGTTGTCAAGAATCGCGTGGTGGGGGGACTTGCTCAAGATGTTGCGCCGAATACACACAGAATGCACAAGGAGAAGCTCGCTCAAGAGACAAGAAGAGAGATGGAGGCCAAAACGTTTTCTTGCTGGTTTCTTCTTCTTCTTCCACACTCTTTACAATGTACACAAAGTATAGATAAGATACAACATAAAGGAAAGTGGCCTACTAAGTCAAACAATGCATAACCAACTACACTAGTCGACTTGCGCTATAACTATGCCAGATGTAAATAGGTGTAACAACCTGAATATAATAAGTAATGAGTCAGTGGCCATGTGAGAGTCATAATGACCACTGAGGTGCTAAGTGTAGATGTGTGGACCCATCTAACCAGGCAATCCATCATCAATGTCCACATGTGTTGAGCTTGTCATCTCAGCAGATGTAGGATAGTTGAGTAACAAGGTTCTCTCCACAAAATTTTGATTAGGAGTAGCATGGATGAGAGATGTTGAATTGGGGGTATCTTTCTCTTTTCATTTGCGGAGGCAAGGTGATTGATATTATGTGCTAGATTTGATTCCTCGCGTGATGCTGTTGAGCTGAAATGTTTGAAAGTTCAATTTAGTGATGAATTCCTAGCCTTCTAGTCATTCCTATAGTCAAGAGACTCAAAACTAACATAATAAATAATAATAAATTACATTCGGGAGAGTATATCTATTTATTCTTCTAAAAAAAGAAAAGAGAAAAAAAAAACCTAAAGACTAAAGGGTTGAAAAAGAAAGAAAGAAAAAATAAACCAAAAGAAGATAACCATCGCCTCTGAGGTCCTGGTAGGTTGTAGGGATTTCCTTGACAGGTGCCTTGCGTCCGATGAGTTGCATCTCTTTGGGGTGGGGCCTTTTGGGAAGGAGAATAAATATATATACTCTTTTGACTTCAAAGAAAAATGAAAAAAAAAACCATTAAAAAAAAAAACCTCAGGAACGTTTGGAGATAGCGAGCATTGACTTGTTGTTCGAGTGAATATGGAGGATTAGCAGTTAAACCATAGGAGTCCTATTTGGTATTGTAGTATTAGATTGTCTTGTTTGGGTTCTTTGATAGGCATGGACCTTATTAGTGATGCTATTTCAGAAGAACTATTTCTAGTAGGAAAATAGTGTGGCATTTCATTGCCTAGAGAGATTATTGTTGCTCAACCACTCTAGAATGCTTCCTAGTTGGTTTGCTCCATGCATTGGATACAACTCTGTTATGCACTCTAGTGAGGACAATGAGTATGGGAAATGTTAGTTTGCATCAATTTTACACAACATAGTTGAAACATTTGTCTTGCTTGCTTAATAATATGACACAAGTAAGTATTTTTCCTACTTTTTCAGTGTCTACTAGTCTTCCATGTGTGTTTTTGTAGATCTTGTACCTATGTTGCTCACGAGGACACTTCACAATTAAGTAGGTGAGAGTATATTTTTCTTTTGAGGATGCATAACAGTGCTTGTGGTAGTTGTGGTCGTGATGTTGGATGTCTGTGATGTTTGTGGTAGTTATGCTCGCGAGAGGACAATTCACAATTAAGTGGGGGAGAATGATAACACCTAGAGACATGTCATAAATTGCTAAATTTTTTCACAAAATCGTACACGATTGGCACATTGTTACCAAATTTTTACATTAATTTAATGCAGATGCAATCGTAGTTATTGTCTTCAAAGGACAGTCCAATAGTCCAAAAACAGGGAAAATAAGGACGTTACACTGAGTTTTGTGCTCTAGGACTTGTAGTGGAGAACAAGGGGTTAATACTAATTTCCGTAGAAAAATATAAGTTGCAAGGCAAGTTTGAGGTAGAGAGAGAGATTGCATACTCTGCTAGGGGCGGTACGGTCAAGACATTCAAGGGTCTTGGCTCAGATAAATAGCGGTGTAGCTAGTTTTGCAAGATGAGAGTCCAATGGCAATATGATGGCAAGGGAAAGTATTGACAATTAGTTGCATATAGAGATTTCTCTTTGTCATATTGCTCAGCATGAAGTAAATGCTAGAGATATGGCTGTTTGTTGAAAACAATTTTATTTTATAGTCTTGTTGAGCTCATTGTTTGCAATCATATGGGCAAAGTTGCCAATGTTCAACACTAAGAAAGACATGGTGTTTGGGCATAGTTGGGAAGAGCTTATGCATGTCTTGGAATGCCTGCCACTTAAATTCCAAAAGATGAGCATCCCACTCCAAAGGATGCACATGATCTTGACACTGCCGAAGAAATCTCTCCATTCTTTCGTGTTACCACTAAACCTTTTGGACTACACAGAGTCTCAGTAGCTGGGACCCCTCGTGCTTCAAGAAATAAATCGGAATAGTTGTTTGCATGTTCATAGGCACACTTGAAATTGCAATGCTTGCTAGTGAGGATGGGACTTTCACACTTGCATGGTTCATTAAGTCAACAATCTATTAAACTTGTTGATTCTAGGGCATGGAAAATGTCAATGTCTACACCCCATGTTGAAGATGATAATCAGGGTGTACTTTTAGGATCAAGCGTGCAGCCATCTAAAAATGAATCTCTAGTTAATGCCGAGATTCCACTTAAAGGACAAGAGGTTTTTGAGTGGACAAAGCAGTTTCTTGGTCTAAGGAAAGGGCTACAAGACAGGCTGAATGACAAACTTGTGGCTCGGGATCTTCGTCCAGAGCAATTTCCATTGTGTCCTCCTTTCAGTACTAAGGTATCTGCAAAACTCCTCACACACATGGAGGAAACTTGTGGTAGACAAAGTCCTATTTTAACACATCATGTTTAGAAGCTAGCGAAGGAAAGTAAAAGTAGAAAAAGACCAACTTCAACTCCTCTTCTTCCTAAACTAGAATCAATAAGTAGTTTCTATGTGAGAGTATGCTCATTTATAAGCAATCAAAGGGATGACGACCCCTTGATGGAAGTTTTGGTTCATCACCTCAAAGAGATTTTTAAAGAGTGGTGATGGAATTTGAAAAAAATAAAGAAAATTGGAAAAAATTGTTAGAATCGTGATAGAGAGAGGGCATCTTCTTGACATTTAGGAAGGAGGGAGAGAGGGAATGGGAGGTTATGAAGATCGACGTAACAACTCTGAACCTCTATCCTATTAGGAGGCGATCACGGTAGCACAAGCCTTGTCGCTGCTACAGCGTGTCTGGATGGAATATTCGCCACACGACATACAGGACGGATCCCCTCAATGAAGGAGTTGACGCTTTCAATTCTATTCACATTGAAACTTGGATTCATAATACTTGGACTCTAGATCTAAGCCCATACTGTACAACGTTAACACCCCAAAGTTGTCATATTATTTCGACCCTTGATGGGAATGGCAATTACGTGTATGATACTTATTGGGAGGATTGCAACAATCATCAGTGCACTCTAATTTCACCAAGTGGTTCATGGTTTTGCAATGCATCCATTGTCATCTATCAAGCACAAGTTGAAGCAAACACTGGTCTTTCCTGAAGCATAGAAATATTGGATTTATTCAATGGCATCCCCAATGTACACCTTCACCTCCCTTGCATGTGTCTACATTGGGACCGTTTTATGTAGAACATGCTATATATGGTACAAAGTTGTTGGTACAAAGTTGAACCAACATGGTTATGTCAACTACACTATTATCAAGCCTTGTCATGGAATTTGTTTTGATGTCTATTGGAAGAGAGGGAGAGAGACAGAGTGGAGCGGAAGATGAGCCTCAGCTCATTGTCGTTCTTCTTCCATTATTCTTCCATCATACTAACTAAAAGAGACTTACACACATAGGTATGACTAACCAAGACTAATTGTGGTTAAGTCACTGACTACACCGACTTATTGAATGTCACACACGTGTACAGCTATATCTAGCTAATGTTGGTCATACACATAAAGATAGACTGACTAAAGAGTAATGGGAGTTTGATATTCTAACACTCCCCCTCAAGCTCAAACCATCTGTTAAACTCCAAGTAGCTGTCTGAAGTATATGAACTTTTCTTTACTAAGAGACTTGTAAATATGTATGCTACCTGGTCTTCAATCTTCACATGACTCAAGTCAATCTGCCTGTAAGAACCATTTCTCTAATGAAATGGTAGTGAACCTCAATATGTTTGAACCTAGCATGGTAGATAGGATTGCTAGCCAACATAACACTGCTGAGGTTATCACAATACAATCTCACTTGTCTTTCCAGTTGTATTCCCAAGTCTTTCAACAATTTCATCAACCAAACTACTTCGCAAGCCGCTAAGGCAGCTCCTCTATACTCAGCTTCTAGACAATGTAGCAGTAGTTTGTTTCTTACTCTGCCAACTAATCATACTGTTGCCCAATCCAAATGCATAACCATTGGTTGACCTCCTGTCATAGGCACAACCAGCCCAATCAGCATCAATAAACCCTGTCAAGTCAAGAGATTTTCCATATGCATAAAATAGCCCATAATCTATAGTACCCTTTACATATCTCATGATCCTCCTGACTGCATCTAAATGTGGTTTGCGAGGCTTCTGCATGAACTGACTAATCAGCCCCATGGCATACCATAAGTTAGGACGGGTAATAGTCAACGGGTAATAGTCAAGTATATCAAGCTGCCCACCATCTATCGATATGTTGTCACATTCTCTATGTCATTTCCAACATCAATCTATAGCTTGACATTCTAATGAAGAGGTGTCTCCATAGGCTTGCATTCAACCATACCATACTTCTGTAACATGTCATGAGCATACTACTTCTGTAGCAGCCATATACCTTGAGGCGTAGAGACTACCTCAATCCCAAGAAAATACTTTAGTTCACCAAGGTCTTTGACTCTGAATTCAGCCAGTAAACATGATTTAATTTCAGCAATGCCCTCTTCATCATCTCGAGTGATGATAAGATCATCTACATAAACCACTAGAAACACATATCCATGATCTATCTTCTTCATGAACAGACTGCGATCTGCATCACCCAATCTAAATCCGTGTTGCTATAAATAACTCTTGATCCGAGCATTCCATGCTCTAGGTGCATGTTTCAGTCCATATAAAGCCTTTTGAAGCTTGCATACATGTGTAGGAAAGTCCGGGTGAACATAGCCTTCAGGTTGCTCCATATATACTTCCTCAACGAAATCACCCTTCAAGAAAGCATTCTTGACATCCATTTGCCATAATTTCTAGCCTTTGCATGCTGCCAAAGAAATGATAGTTCTGACTGTTGTCATTTTAGCCACCAAACTGAAAGTCTCCTCATAGTCAAGGCCATATTGGTGTGCATACCCTTTTGCAATCAACCTGGTCTTATAACGTTTTAATGAACCATCTAACTTGCACTTAACCTTGTACACCCATTTGCAGCCAATGGGGACTTTGCCTTCAAGAAACTCAACCAATTCCCATGTCTCATTTTCAGCCAGGGCTGCATACTACTCATCCATGGCAACACACCAGTTATCATCTGTAATTGCATCATCAAGCTTTGTAGGTTATTTGTAACCTGTCACACTAGCCATTTATGCATAATGGTGGGCTGAATAACTAGTGTATGTAAACTTGTCAACTGGTTTTTTGAATCTCTCAGATCTCCGTAATTGTGGCTCACTCTGAGCTTACCTCTTATGAGGCGGTACATAACGACTCTGCCTTGCTCCAAGTGTCATAATAGACAGAATGCCCAACTCACTATCCAAACCATCGATGTTGGATGACTCATAACCTATTGTAAGTGAACCTGCCACATCCTCAAGCATCTTTTCTTTTCCCTTATCCAATCTCCCCCTCACTGACATATCCATGTCAATGGACGTAGGAGTACAACTCCGCAAGCGTCCTGACCAAGCACTTACTGTAGGTGACCCATCACATGTAGGACCACTCATAGATGTACTCAATGTAGGTGTATTTTCAGCATTGCTAGTGCTGGCTGATCCATTGGTAGCCATTGCAATAGGATTACCATACCACGATGCTAGCTCATCAAAAACAGCATCTCTGCTAATCAATGTCTCATGTGTAGATAGTACATAACACTTGTAAGCTTTCCGATCTTGTGTATAACCAAGAACACACTCTTGATAGCTTTAGGATCCAATTTCTTCCTCTTTTCATCAAGAACATGCACATATGCAATGCTACCAAATACCTTCAAGTGTGAAATGTTAGGTTTATGACCATGCAACCTCTCATATGGAGTTATATCATGAATTCCTATTATAGGGGTTCTATTCAGCACATAGACAGCAGTCACTATTGCTTCAACCCAATAGCCATTTGGCAAACTCTTCTCATTCAACATAGCTTTTTCTGATTCCATCAGTACCCTATTTTTTCTTTTTGCTACACCATTTTGCTACGGTGTATAGCTGCAAGTTAGCTGTCTTCTGATCCCATGTTTAGCAAGGTACCTGTCAAAGTAATTAGAGACATATTCTCCACCTCCATCTGATCTAAGACATGAAATTTTATAGCTCAACTCATTTTCATCATGCTTCTTGAAGTCCTTGAATGCATCAAACACATCATCCTATGTTTTAGTATGTAAAGTCAAGTATACCATCAATGAAGGATACATAGTAACGAGCGCCACCAAACAAAGCATTATGAGATGGACCCATACATCTGAATGTACCAACTGCAAGGGTCATGAGCTATTCCATATATGTCTCATAAATGGAAACCTTGCTTGCTTTCCAAATTGACATGCATCACATACATGTCCAAAGTCATGATACTTGAACTTAGATAGTCCAAGCACAATCTCCTTCTGCTGCATAGATTTCAACTTTTGTACATTCACATGGCCAATCCGCTTGTGCCACATCTCAACATCACGTATAACACCATCATCATGTACAAACATGGCTGTTTTCAATTCTAGAATTGACGCATCAAGAGTAAACATTCTGTCATCTCTTCCACCTCTAAGAATCAATTTGCAGCCATTACCATATTCTTCAACAAAGCATCCATCTCTATTAAATCTCACTTGCAGATTTTGTTTTGCCATCTGTCCAACTAACAAAAGATTCTTGGTTATTGTAGGTACATGTAGTACATCATGCAGGATCTTTTTCTTACCATCAGGCATCAACAACGAAACAATTCATGTGTGCTAAATGTCATGTTGGGTGTCATCCCCAATACACACATAACCATGTGAACCTACAACCATTTCATCAAACCATTCTCCATGGGGTGTCATATGATTTGAAGCTCCTGAATCAATGTACCATCTCTTATCTCTGCTACCTAGATGCATTCTTAGACACATGTTGCATGGCAAACAATCTATCAACCTACTCATCATGAGCACTGCTAGAAGATGCATAATGCCCATGTTGTTTGCCCTTTGCCTTCATATCTCCCTACTTCTTGTGACAATATTTGGCTATATGCCCATATCTACTGCAATAATGACAGTCCTTGTCTCTGTTTGACTAATCATTTGACTGCCATAAACCAGATCCACCACCTCTACCATGGGGTAATCTCCCCCTACCCCTAAAGCTGCCAAATCCACATTGGCCCTATGTATTTGTGCCATGCCATGCATTCTGCTGATGCTATCCATAAGCATTTCGAGTGTATCCTCGACCTCGAAAAGAGCCACGGCCTCTGCCGCCTCTACCACGTTGGCTAGAGTAAAGAATAGTGTCTCTGCTTTGAGACGTACTAGAACATGTATTCAGCCCAAGCTTAACTTCCTCATGCAGCACCAAAGTAATCAGTTCATCCCAATTAGGGGATTCAACTCTCACAAAAATAGATGTATCAAATGCTTTATACTCTTTGCCAAGTCCATTCAATGTCAGTGCAATCATATCATCCTCAGACATTGAAGATCTAATGGTGACAAGCTGATCCGCTATGTTCTTGATCTCTGTAGTGTAGACCTAAATGATTCTGCCATTCCTAGACATGTTATTGAACTGTTGCTTTAATTGAATTTTCCTTGCATGTGTTACATTTCCATAATTCTTCATGAGTATGTCCCATGCATCCTTTGGGGAACTGCATCCAGTAATCTGTATAACCATAGCATTTGATATACATAAGGAAAACCAATGTAACACCTTGCATGCTCTCTCAGTCCATAGCTTTTGAGCCCTTTTTTGATCATTTGTCGGATTCCTTTCATGTATTTTAGGTTCAGCTTCATCACCTGTACATAAGTCCCAATAACCTCTGCCAACCAAAAAAGTCTTCATACGGAACTTCCATAAAGCAAAATTTTCCCACAATTTGAGTGATATTGTCATTGCCTTGAGCATTTTCCATAGTTGCAACAACTTAGGTATTCAGTGATGTATACAAACTGTAAGTATTTGACTCATTTTCCTATAGTTCAGTTCAAGACTAGTTTCTTGCTATTCATGACAATTTCCTGCAATTCAAGACAATTTTCCTAACAACATGCTTGCTATAAACTATATTCCAATAATGAAAAAACATAGTCAAGTGAGCATAAACCAAGCTCAAATCAGTTCAAAACATTCTATGATAGTGGCAAAACATCCCAACAACAAACTATGTCCATACAAGTGTCAATGTTTGTATTGTATGCAAGTAGTAGTACCAAATACAACCAGCCCACTGCTATAACCAATAATATTTTCTCTATTAAAACAAGAGTATTCAGACCTCAAAACAGCCCCAAAACATCTCATTCAGTTGCCACTCTATGCAGGAGTTGATACATGTCCAACCGGTCATAATATATTGCATGTATGTCAAGTGAAGATGATAGGTATCCTTCTTGCAAACAATAACCAGTCCAAACTTTGGACTTTCAGCACTCACAATATCCCAAAAAGCATCTACCACTCAAGTAGTATGATCGAGGCATTTGTCAGTAGTAGCAAATAAGCATCACAGATACTTCAACCCTGTAGGTATATTGTTTCCAAATTTAGGACAACAACCAATTCATTGTTTCCAGCTTGCAAATAAGCTCCAAAACTGAGCATTTAACACTCCAATATCATGCTCAAACGCATGATAATAAGGGCATATACATTGTTAGAATGAAAGCCACCAGTGCCTTGGAATCACCTGTTGTTTATTGCAGTAAACAACCAGTCTACACAACGGGCTGTTTCTCCAAAAACCATTTCTGTAGCAAGATATAGCTTCTGCAAAAAAACGGGCTACATGCACAGTCTCCTTTGATGATGTTTTCTTCAGATTTGATGTCTTGATGTCAAATGGCCACTGCCAAGCCTTTAGGCTTCAAGCGCTGAAGCTCGGATACCATGTTGGAAGAGAGGGAGAGAGACATAGTGGAGCGGAAGGTGAGCCTCAGCTCATTGTTGTTGTTCTTCCATTATTCTTCCATCATACTAACTGAAAGAGACTTACACACATAGGTATGATTAACCAATACTAATTGTGGTTAAGTCACTGACTACATCGACTTATTGAATGTCACACACGTGTACAACTATATCCAGCTAACGTAGGTCACACACATAAAGATAGACTGACTGAAGAGTAACGGGAGCTTGATATTCTAACAATGTCTATCGAAAATGTCCTTATGATATTAATTTCAAGTGTCCCCCCTAGTTGGACTGTGGGATGCGTAGTCCCAAAGACAAAATCTCAACTTGCATGTTTTCAAGTAAGCGCCTAATCCGTTTAATAAAAAATAAGTCATATGAAGTTATACTTTCTTGGTTTAGAATTTTTATAAAATATCTTAAAACTTGATTTTCAACTTTGAATAGTTGTTAGTATTTATGTATGTCTAATTATATATTTTAAAAATAAAAAACAACTAAGAATGCTTTTAAAATGGCTTTAAAGTAGCATAGATCATTTTTTATAAAATATTTGTTGAACAATTATGAGCTATAATATTTTTCACATGAAGTCTATACTACTAAAAGTATTTTGAAAATTTTTTTAAAAAAAGAAGATTTTTAACATGTTTCAAAAATAAAAAAATAGATATTTTTAATAAAAATTATAGTATTTATTGATAAAATCGTATTTTTAACTAAAAAAATTAGGATATTTTATGCAAAAACTAAAAATATGGTTTTTGATGTTTTATAGAATTTTCTTGGGGTTAAAGAAAAAGAAAATTAATTTGATGTTATTACTTTGAAACACTATTAATATAAAATATGGTGTTTCGGACTTCACGCAAATTAGGAGTGTTCACAAAGTATTAAGCTATATCATATGGGACAAGGGAAACATTTAAAAGGGAAATTAAATTTTATGGGTTTGTAGAATGTTAATTGATTGTTTTGAATGTTTGTTGATTAGTAAATAATAAAATGAATTTATTATATAAAGGCAAAGAAGAGATAACTTAAATGGAGATGTGTAGATGGATCCACTAAATCTACGCATTGAGACCAATTCTCTAAGGGATAAACATCCTAGGCTTAGTATCCTAGCGTCCAGTATAGAGACATAGCCGTGAAGGTTAAAGACAAAAGCAAAGTGCAAGACTAAGTAGGCTTACTAAAGTCTACATATTTGCATGAGAATAGTTGGACTACTACGAACGAGTGTCATAAATATCAGGGAAGGCTAGACACAGTTATTGCAGTTAGTGTCAACAATCGCCTATCTAGTGCAACAACTCTTAGGAGTTGGCTTGGCAAGTTGGCTAAAGTCATTTTTTGGTGCATTTGTCGGGAGTCAAGTGAGCTCGAACAAGTGATTGATCTCCCTAGGATATTTAAATCCTAGGTATTTTTTAATGAACATGAGGTTTCTTTTCTAAGGGACTATTTTTCGAATTTATCTCAAGATTGCCAAAGGAGAATATCAGTTGGGCAAAGAGACAAAGAATTAGTAGAGAGGGGTAAATTTTTTGGCCTGCGATTAACTATGGACGTAGAACAATTATCTTCCTGGAGTTGGGACTATAACGATTGTGTGCAAACCATAGTTTTATTAGCATCGCACTTTGGGTTAATAGATGCAGTTGAAATAAATAGAATTAGTGTGTTGTACCATTTTGATTGGTATTATCGCAATGCTTATCATACTTTTAGAAGAGTGGTATGGGATGAGGTGTTGCCTTGGATACATATATCCAGAGGTTTAAAAGTTACATTCAATACAAAAGACGTTAGAGAGGTCATTGAAATTTTAGGCCTAATTCCTGAGCAAGAAGAAAAGTTTCCTTATGGAGAAGTAGACCCAGAATTACCAATCATTCTCGAACTTCTAAGTGCACATGCAATCAAGAACCTAACTTTAGAGTGCTAAATAAAACGTGCGAAATTTTGGAGTATAAGGGTCATAGGTATTTCATTAATAGTGGATGAATTCAGAGGAGAGACGAAGACAGCAAAAGGAAGCTCGAGATCAACAAGCTAGAGAACATGCAGCGCGACAAGAGGCTTGGCTATTAGAAAGACTTAAAAGGGTGAATACATTATTGAACCTGGGGATAGACATTGTGTCTAACTCAACCGTAGAACTTGTTAGGCCTAGCATATCATTCGATAGAACATCATCAAAAGAAAGTGAAGCAGACTCATATCAATGGGATTGAGTGGCCTCAGGCACCAGTAGTGTCACTAGGGAAAGGAGTAGACAAAGTAGTGAAAGTAGAGAGAGTGAAGCTAATGCTACAATATGGAGTATTGAACATCCTTTGATTGGGATTTAGAGTCGAATTTTGAATTGCACCAATTATTTAAGGAGCCAAAAGAGGTTTCATGGCTAGAGCAAGTAGTGATTTTAAACTACGATCTTTGTTTAGAATTTTCCACAAGGGAGATTCAATTCAAGACATACCTAATCTAGGTCTAAGATCTTTATTTAAGGAGCCCAGCCCAAGGAACCTACGTGGTTTGATATTACCAAAGATTTAGTGCTAGAGATTTTATTTAGAGAAACAATGACTTGCAACCCAGTCAAATTAGTTGACTTCGCTCAATTTGGGGGACTATGGGATGAGGATCTCGATGCGTATTTGCAAAGATTTGAGGTGACTTATGTCACTAATGAGATAGTAGATGTGACCGAAAGCTTCATTTCTTCCTTGCAACACTAAAGGATGAAGCAACGAGGTGGTATGCGGGAACCTAGATGCCCAACATAAAGTGACTTATGTTGCCTTATCAAGAGCATTCCTAGAAAAATTTCAATGGCAAGGTTTCCAAGATAGACTAGCCCTTCAATTGGATTATTTGTCCCAAGGAACAACCAAAAGTGTTGAACATTGCATTGAACATATGGAGACAATTATTTGAAAGATGATTCTAGCTCCTGATGAGCCCACACAAAAGCATAAATTTATTGACGGGCTTAATCCTAAAGTTCATCAGCATGTTAGCCTACAACAACCAGCTACACTGGGGCAGATGCTAAAACATATGCTAGATGGTGGGAAGAAGTGCAACTTAGCCAACAACGACGGAGGGACTTATTCAAAGAACCTCAAATGGAATATCCAAGTACTTCAAGCGAGATATCTAAGAACGTGTCTTATGTGATCGTTCCTTTAAATCCATCGGTAACTGCGAATTCCAATGTATCAAGTATACCTTTAAATCTGTACATTTCAATTCTAGCCTATACGATGTAGACAAGAATGCCTTCTATGCCGCAATCTCAATCCTCTCTTGATGAAGCGAAAGTAGCTGATATTATTGCAAAATCCCTAGGAATTCTCAAGGAGGAAATCATGGGTGTAGTGCAAGCACCCTTGAAAGAAATTTATTTGATAACAACACAATCTTCTAGTGCACAACAATCCTCGAGTAGCCCAACTCCAAACCCACATAGATCCAATATCTGGTGTGGTAAGTGTCCTAGGTATGGCCATGTGGCTACAGAGTGTCTGGCAACTTCAAGACTAATGTCTGACCATCCACAATTTTGCACTTTCTGTCTTAAGACAGGGCATCTAGATACAAATTGTTGGCATAAGATAGGGCAAGAGCAACAACAAGCTCATTCAATATGCAAACGAATTATAATTACATGGATCGTAATAATACAACTTATGAGATTGGACCACCTAATCAACCTTTTAGGCTGAGAGGATTGCCAACCCAAGGTAGACCCCAGTACCTCGAAATAAGTATGTAGAACTAGTTAAAGTTGAGATTACTAAGCTTCTTGATGCGGGATTTATTTATCATGTTGCATATAGTGAGTGGGTTTCTCCTATTGTGGTAATACCAAAGAAGAATAGTAAGAAAATCCGCATTAGTGTCGATTATAGAAAGCTAAATAGCAAAACACATAATGATCATTTTCCTTTGCCATTTACAGATCAGGTACTTGATAAAGTTACAGGCCATGAGCTATATTCTTTCATGGATGGTTTAGTGGTTACAATCAAGTGCTAATTCATCCAAAAGATCAATCCAAAACTACTTTTACTGCTGAATGGGATACATTTGCCTATAAAGTGATGCCTTTTGGCTTATGTAATGCACCCGCAACATTTCAAAGAGTTATGACTACAGCTTATCAAGATTTTCTTCGACAATGGATGGAAGTCTTTCTAGATGACTTTTGCATCTTTGGAACAACAAAAGAAATGCCTGATCAATTGGTGCAAGTGTTTGAACATAGTGGTGAAGTAGGTATCTCCTTGAATCCTGATAAATGTGTTTTTGGAGTACCAAAAGGAACGTTGTTGGGGCATATCGTTTCTAAAGAAGGCATTGCTATGGATCCCGCTAAAATTTCCAAGATTTCTACACTTCCACCTCCAACAAACCTTAAGCAATTGCGTGGAATTTTGGGGCATCTAAGTTATTATCGATGATTCATTTCCGATTTTGCAAAAGTGGCCTCACCTTTAAAAATTTTTCTACAAAAGGATGCTCCTTGTAATATGGTTGCTGCTTGTCAATAAGCATTTTTATTTCTTAAATGGAAGTTAGTAGAAAGACCAGTATTGGCACCTCCGAATTGGACGAAGGAATTCCATATCCACGTAGATGCATCTATGAATGTTGTGGGAGCAGTTTTATGTCAAGCGGATGACAATAAGGCGGATCATCCAATTTATTATGCAAGCTATAATTTAAGTGATGTGGAAAGAAATTATACTTCCACTGAGAAAGAATGCTTATCAATGGTATTTGCAGTGGAAAAATTTCATCATTATGTATTAGGGAATAAATTTACTATTTATATTGATCATGAAGCGCTGAAGTTTTTACTTAATAAAGAAAAACTTTCGGGAGGTGTGATTTGTTGGATGTTGTTATTTCAAGAATATTATTTTCAAATAGTTACTAGTCCTAGTAGAGCTCATGTTCTGGCAGATTATCTTTCACGATTATTAACATTTGATAAGGAAGAAGGTGTGGAGGATGATTTACCAGATGCATCTTTTTTTATTGTGGAGACGCAAGTTCCATGGTATGCTGATATTGCAAATTTTCTTAGCACATCTCGTTATCCACTTGGTGCTGATAAATGACGAAAGCAACAAATTTTAATGCAAGCACACTCTTATGGATTATTAGGGGGTTACCTTTATAAAATTTTCCAAAGGAAGGTATCTATTGGTGATGTGTAAGGGAAGATGAAGTCCTTGTGGTTCTTAAGGTATTGCATGATGAGCCATGTGGTGGCCATTTTGCTGGTGTGAACTAACAGCAAGAAAGGTTTTATTAGCTGGTTATTGGTGGCCTAACCTATTTAAAGATGCTTAATATTATTGTTGAAAATGTGATGTCAGGTCGGCTTTCTAGGAGTTTTGTTGCACCCATCTTGGGATTAGCGCCTTTTGAGAAGTGGGGGATTGATTTTGTGGGCCCAATTGATCCACCTACTACCAGATATCGATCTAATCATTATATATTGATCTATACTGATTACATCACCAAGTTGGTGGAAGCGAAAGCGCTTAAAATAGATAAAGCCATTGAGGTAGCTTGAAGGATGGATTTTAGGCCCCGGAACATGCCTAAAAATAGGAGAAAAATATGGAAATGCGGGGGAAAATGCTCAACCACGAAGGCGGCAGCTCGAGCGAGCACGATTTTAAGCGTCAAGTACTTGACGGGCGCCCGTACGACACTCCGAGAATTTTCATAATTTTTTCGTGTGCCCATGCCAGTCAGTGAAGCTGCAGGCCTGTCCGGAATGTTGAGACGAGCTCACAGAAATTTTCAGAACGCAGTTCGGAGGTCGCACGCGAGAGTTGGCCCGAAACCGGCCGGGGTGCCCAAGAGGGGGCCCAAAATTGAAATTTTAAAAGGTGCAAGTGGGGGGGGGGGGTGACCTTTGGCACCCCCCCACAAAAAAAAACGTGGATATGGAGGGGGGGCGGCGGCTGAAAACAGCCGCCGAAAAAAACGCGACCCCCCCCCCCCCCCCCCCCCCCATCGATCTGCTGGCTTGCAAAGAAGCCATACTAATGAACCTACAGGCCTGATGAAGACGGTGTGCCGATCAATTCGCCGGTCTCCGCTCCCGCAATGGTGGACTGGTTGGAGAGAGAGAGAAAATCAGTCTTTCTCTCTCCTCTCTCTCTCTCCTCTTAGCCCCCGTTCGTGCTTGAAGGAATAGGATGGAGATGGACGGCCGGATGGATGCCGATTCTTGACGGGATGGAAGAGCAATGCAAAATCATTGTAGATTGCTGATTCCAAGCAGAATTCATGGCTGGAAATCAATCGTGGGACGTGCCAAATTTAATGGAAAAACCCGCAAGACACGGTAATAATTGTTTTTACAAAGGAAATGGTCTTTTGATGCAAATTTGGTTGATAAAAATGTGTTCATATGGAATGAGTTTTGAGTATGTCGTGCTTTGAGTTGGTTTCTAGCTGTTCATCATTTAAAAATCCGGAAAACATGTGTGGGATAGCAGAAAATAGGGAACCGAAACCCGAAAACGCATGAAAATGAAGGAAAACAAGGGTTTTGGGCATATAAATGGGGAAAACCGTCGATACACATCAACTAATCTTTCAATTTTGTGGCAAATGAACTAAGGGCCACAGCCCACAAACTGGTTTTCATTTTCAGCAATTTAAAAAATACAAGAAAATGAAGAAAATGGCGGGAAAATGATAAAAACACCATGGAAAATAGGGGAAAAATACATTTGGGGCTACGAAAAATATAGAAAAATAGGATTTATGTTTGTTGATGTATAGCAAGGCTGGGGCATGAAGTTATGCTTCAGTTCAGCCTTGTTTATATGTTTTAGTGCGTGTTTCCTTCCTTTCTCCACATAAAATGATAAGGAAACCCTAAAAGAAATGAATGCAATGATGCACTATCAACGGGGAAGGGTAGAGTTGTGGAAAAAATGGTTAAATGACGCTGAGCATGAGGAATAATTTGCTGATTTTATATGCATTGCATCTAGGACGGAATAATAATGATAAAAATTAAAACCTAGTAGCACGAAGATCACTTCGGTGCTAGGTATTGCAGCGAAGCACAAAGCGGTTAGAAAGAAAAGCATGAAAGAGATGTTTTGCACTTACACGCTGCTGGTTTTTAAAATGTTTGAGCACTAGGCATCCACCTCTTTGCATGATCATTTTTGAGGAAATTAAAAGTATCAGAGTTAGCTCCTGGATATGCATAGCAATTGTTTTCAGTAGGCCTGTGACCCACCGTTGAGAGTGTGAGGTTCCCATGCTGTAGGCTAGTCGTGGGATCATAAATGGGAAGTCAAGTAAGGACAACGGTACATTCCTGGATACGTTTATTTGGTACCTTGAGTGACGTTTGTGCGAAATGTCTAAATGTTGAGCGGCGCATCGAGGGGCCAATCCCCAAGGTGTAGGAGAGTCGCAGAGGGTTGACGGCATTCAGCCGTAGGAGGAACCCCATGTGTGTGTGATTCGAGCCTTTTGGCTATGTGAAAGGGACTCCCTCTGAGGAGCAATATTGGGTTAGGATCAGTTGGACTACAACGTATTACAAACGCAATGTTTAGGAAGGCAGAGATTTTGATAGACGCTCCTGGCCGCGAGGCCGAGGGGTTGTCTTGTGCGTAGTGACGAGGTCCGGCTAGTGCATGAGCCAGTGCCGGCCCGTTTTTAGGTCCATCAGTGGTGCGTCTGCCGGGAGCTGCTTAAAAGTGGCGGTTCTCGAATCCTGGTTGTTTAAGGACCAACTAGTAGTTTATGCCAGAGGATACTGAGCTTGATCCGTTATTTATTGATAAGCATCGTCTAGCAGAAATCCAAAAGCAAGAAAGAGACGAAAGAGCTAGGCGACGTGCTGAAATTTTTAGGAGATATTCCCCTAAGCGTAGCGGTGCTGAACCCTTACGAGGGAGTGGATCTAGTGGTCTTAGGACCACAAGCAGTAAGTTAGGAGAAGGTGGAAGCTCTAGTGCTCCCCTTCCTTCTATAAGCCAGTCCACGTCAAGTACGGGAGGTGTAACCCCACCGTTCCTTATTCCTAGTGCAAATCCAATCCGCGTCATGGCGCAGCCTATTGCAATTCCAGCAGGAACGACGGATTTGCCGGCTCTAGGTTACCCGCTACCCATTTTTAATGGGCTAGTTGAGGAAGATGCGGAACTCCACATTAGGGAGTTTCAAAAGTTGATGTTTAACTGTCGCATTCAAGAGGAAGGACATTTAATGATGTTCTTCAACATGACTCTCAAAGGAAGAGCCGCTATATGGTATCATGGTTTAGAAGCCGGAACCATATTGAACATTGATGCATTTTATGGAGCTTTTCGAAGGGAGTTTGCCCCTGAAAGGGGTGGGCAATATTGGTTGCGTGTACTCAACGTGACCCGCCAAGATCCACACGAGGACATTCGTGCTTATGCGAAGAAGATAAAAGAGGTCTTTCGTAAGTTGGACACCTCTATTCCTATCCCCGCAGCTGCCCAATTGCAATATTTCCTACATGGGTTGGACTTCAATATCCAATTGCAGTTGAGTAGTGTCCCCTTGGGGGATATAGATACTGCCATTACACGAGCACAAGAGGTGGAATCCCGACTACAAGCAGCCTATGCTTCTCGAGGCAATTCGAACATGGGTTTAGTATTGGGAAAAAATATGGCAATAGCCAATGGCAGTAGTGGCCAAGGGATAGCGATGGCTAACCCTAATGGGAGAGGGAACATGATACAGAATGTCCCTTTATTACCAGCTCCCCCTAGCATGTCGATGCCGACGGGCAGTCAAATGGCTCCAAATGGTGGAGGCCAGGCGGTCAATCCTAATACCATGCCTGTGACTCAACAACCTGTGCCTAATCGAATTGTTAGGCCGATGGAGCGACATGGTAATGACCAAGGCTATGAGTCGAGTTCTTCCAATGTTCTTGGCGAGGTTAAGGACATGATGAAGCATTATACCGACATGATTACGGAGCAGTATCGACAAATAGCCGTTGATGTCAACTTCCTTAAAAAACAACAAAATTTGATAGGAAGTAGATACCCGGAGGAGGGTGCACCGTCGAGGTTTAGTTGCAAATGGTGTGGTGGGCAGCACTATCCAAGAAATTGCCCAAATGTTAAGTGCGACATTTGTGGAAAATCCGGCCATTTAGCAGCTAGTTGCTGGAGTAAGATCAGTTCTCTCCAGCGTGGAAGTCGGCAACCAGGGCCTGTTAATCATCGTGCCCAAGGAAATGACCCCCAGCCAGAAAATGGGCCTAAACAAATACTTCAACGACCAAAGACTACAGTGGAAGAGCTACCAAGTGGTAGTGGGGTTAGTTTGATTGAGGCTGTACGCGTTAATGATGCTGAAACCTCTAATTTACGAGCTGTTATTACAAGAGGTCAAAAGGGTAGAGAAGCCGACAAGGATAAGCCTGTCGACGGAAACCCTAAACAAGGCGACAAAGGAACACAAGTTTTGGATCCTGCCCTAGAAGGGGGACCTTTGAAGCCCGTAGAGAGTAAAGCCGATAAGGAAGCACCAAAGAAGAAGGTGAAAGTTAAGAAAGAGGCAATAAAGCCAGTTCAGCGACCTAAAGAGCGGATGATTTGGCGTGAAAAGCGAGCTCTATCGAACTATCATGAATTCGATTTGGCGGGCTCTCTTTGCGAAGTCAAGCCGGATGTGAACCTTTTGCAGCTTATTAAGCTTTCCCCAGGAGTACGTAAGGAATTTAGAAAGATCCTACGTACCGGGTATATCGTAGAACCTTTGGGTATTGCGCGAGTTGGTGATGACTGGTTCGAGCATGCTGAGAAGCATTGCCCAAGGGTTGCAGCCTATGTCGATGGGATATTAGTAGATTATGCCATTGTCGACACGGGATCATCTGTTAACATTATGAGTTCTGAACTGATGGAAAGGTTAGGTCTTGCGATTCAGAAAGATACTTCCACAATTCTCAGAATGGCAGATGACAGTTTGAGACAGCCGGAAGGCTGCATTACTAAGGTCCATGTCACTGTTGCAAATGTAGAATGCATGTTGGACTTTAGGGTGATTCGTTTTGCAGGGCGGCCAAGTTACCAAGTATTACTTGGACGACCTTGGATCTTGCAAGCGGATTGCCAAGTGGATATACCCGCCGGTCGATTGATATTCGGCAGAGGTGCCCAGCGTGTGGTGATTGATGCTTATCCTGAGTCCCCGCAGAGTGAAAGAGCTCCTCTATCTTCTACAGAATTGGAGACATTAGAAGATTTATCTGGCAGTGAGACATCATCGAGTGATGAGTCCAAAGAGGGATCCACCACGGAGGACATCTATCAGATCACTTTGAACGAGCCGATAGAGGCCCAAGATCGTATAAGAGATGCAGATGTTATCGAGCTAGACCTTGGTACGCTTGATGATTCGCGGCCAATCAAATTAGGCTCTATGCTCAGCTCAGCAGAAAGGGAGGACTATGTGGCCTTGATCCAGGAATTCCGTGATATCTTTGCCTGGAGTTATGATGAGTTGAGAGGCATCCCTCCCAGTCTTGCTGTTCATACAATTCCGTTGAAAGAGGGCAGTCGTCCTGTACGGCAGAAAGTAAGGCGTATGCCTTTCGAATTGAGGGACGGGCTGTTTGAGGAGTTAGAGAAGCTTCGAAAAGCGGGTTTGATTTTTCCTGTGCAACACACAGAATGGTGTTCGCCAGTTGTGATTAGAAAGAAGAAGAATAATCAAATCCGTTTATGTGTAGATTTTAGGGAGCTGAATAAGCAGACAGTTAAGGACTACTACCCGTTGCCATTTATTGACCAGATTTTGGATCAATTAGCGGGTAGGGAGATATATTCGTTTATGGATTGCTTTGCAGGATACAACCAAATGGCAATTGCAGAAGAGGATAAGTTGAAAACAACTTTCATCACTGTATTTGGTACTTTTGCGTACCATGTGATGGCCTTTGGTTTATGCAATGCGCCTGGTTCGTGGCAACGAACAGCCGATAAGACATTCGGTGACATATCCCCTGAAGAGTTGAGGGTGTTTATTGATGACTTAGGGGCCGCCACCGTGAGAGAAAGGCAGTTGATCATTTTGAGAAAATGCTTTGAGCGCTGTAGACAATTTTGCATCGCCCTAAACCCATGGAAGTGTGCTTTTGGAGTACCTTATGGGCTATTGCTGGGCCATGTGGTCAGTTCGGTAGGAATTGCGACAGACCCCGAGAAGGTCAAAGTTATAGTTGCCATGGGTCCACCACGCACTCCGAAAGAAGTTCATAGCTTTCTGTCTTCAGTTGGTTACTACCGTAGATTCATTAACGCCTTAGCAGAAAGAACGTTGCCACTTACAAATTTATTGTCCTTTAGCTGTTCGTTTGTATGGGGTGACCCTTGTCAGGTAGCATTCGAGGATGTGAAACAAGAGCTAGCAAGAGCGCCCGTTTTAAAAGCACCTAAAAGAGGTGAGGTGTTCTATATATTTTCAGCAGCCACCATGTATAGTATCAGCTGCTGTTTAGCCCAAATTTGGGAAGAGAAGTGGTACCACCCGATTGCTTTTGCTAGTCGGAAGCTGGGGGTATCCGAAATCAATTACACCTACATGGAGAAGCTGTGTCTAGCGATGGTCTTTGGGACCAAGAAGTTCAGGCATTACATTCTCTATGAAAAAGTCGTGCTTTATACGAAGGCGGAGGGACTTCGACTATTGATGAATAAGTTACAGCCGCCTGATCGTTTAGCGAAGTGGTTGATCACTTTGCAGGAATTTGATTATGAAATCAAGAGTAAGCCACCGAGGTTGCAAGGCATCGTGGAATGTCTAGTGGACTTTGGGGAGCCGAAAGAATCTGTGGCTGAAGGTAGTGACATGGAGATGATATTTAAAATAGATACGGCATCTATTCCCTCCTGGTATGCTGCAATAACACATTATTTATCAACGGGAGAGGCGGGATCCGAATTATCTAAGGCTGAGAAAAGGAAAATTAAGCAGCAAGCGTTAAAGTTTGCCTTGATCGCAGGTACATTATATCGGCAAGGGGTTGATGATATCTATCGCCGATGTGTGATGCCTGACGAGGTGCCGTTCATTTTGGAAGAGTGCCATGATTCTGCTTGCGGTGGCCATTTTGCTGGACGGCTTACAGCACAAAAGGCTTTAAGAGCAGGTTATTGGTGGCCTGCCATCTTCCAAGATGCGTTTGCGTATGTTAAGCGATGCGATATTTGCCAACGACATGATAGTCGAGAGAATAGGAAACGACCACTCACCCCTATTATGGCGATACTTCCATTTGAGAAGTGGGGAATAGACTTTGTGGGTCCTATTACTCCGTCATCGACTACGCAAAAGCGATACATCATTGTAGCAACTGACTACTTTACAAAGTGGTCAGAAGCACGTGCAACAAGGAAAGATGATGCTAAAGAAACTGCTAGTTTCCTTTTAGAGCAGATAATATGCCGGTTTGGTCCACCGAAAGAATTAGTGTCGGACCGCGGAACTCATTTCCTGAATAAGGTGATTAAAGGTTTGACAGAGTTGTGGAACATCAAGCATAACAAGACAACCCCCTATAATCCGCAAGCCAATGGGCAAGTCGAAAGTACCAATAAGCAGCTTGTGGGCATCCTGTCCAAGATTGTGTCGGAAAAGAAACGGGATTGGGATAAAAAGTTATACGTGGCAGTGTGGGCCTATAATACGACTTTCAAACGAGCCACTGGCCATACCCCGTTTAAGTTAGTATATGGGGAGGAGTGTGTCTTGCCTTTAGAAATTGAGCTGCCGACCATTCGGTTTGCCATCAATCATTCTTTGAGCGATGAAGACACTCTTTTTGAGCGCTTGACGACATTGGCCCATTTAGACGAGCTTAAGTTGCAGAGCTTATTACACCAAGAAGTGGCGAAGCGCCGAATGAAGAAGCTACACGACCTCAAAGCCAAGAAATACACCTTCAAGAAAGGACAGCTTGTTCTGTATTATGACGCACGACGTGAATTATTCCTAGGCAAGCTAGAACCCAAATGGGATGGGCCTTATAAGATCGTTAGGATAGGAAAGAATAAATCTACAGTGTTGTTAGCTGACCTTGAGGGGATAGAATTTAATAATAAGGTTAATCTTAATAAGATTAAACCTTATTATTTCTGATTGTACTAATGCTATGACTGCCTTGCAGGTCTAGGCAAGATCGATCAAACATCTGCAAGGAAATCGTGATAGAGGTTGATGGGTCGTCTGATCCCTTATTTAGAACACCCATATTTGGAACAGAGATATCATCAGGGAAAGCTCATTTGGTGGAGCAAAGGATACAAGGTGATTGAGCAAGAAGGCGGGACATTCATTTGGGAAATCAAGGTCTTCTGCCATCACTGCCTACAAATTTTGACGAGCATCCCTGTCGAATTCAATGATGATGGAGGGATGGAGCCTACAGTCCACCCGTTGAATATGCTGAATTTCGATTACCATAATTACGAGTAGAGTTCAGGATGGCAGGATATGTAAACCCTTTATGGACGTACACCTTGTACTTTGATGGGGCGTCCAGGGGTGCATGCAAAAAAGGAAGTGTAGGAGTTGTCATCCGCGACCCCCGACGACGCATTGTCATGAAGTTAGCCGCTTATCTCGGGGTGAATTTTACCAATAATATGGCAGAATACAAAGCCCTGATTATGGGTTTGAATATTGCGAAGAAGGGTGGTATCCGCCAGTTGTTGATAAAAGGGGACTCTCAGTTGGTTTTAAATCAACTCAATGGGACGTACATGGTGCGGAATCCGATCCTTTGTATGTACCATCACACCGCCATAGCCCTGCTAGACGAATTCGATAGAGTGTCTTTTCAGCTGATTCCACGGAATTGGAATCAGTTTGCCGATTCACTGGCTAATCTTGCGTATGAAGAGGACCTCTTCTTTAATTGTGGCCCTTGTCACGATATATCTATTGATGGTGATACAGGACCCGGTCGGTTGTGGGGTATGCTTTCTGAACATGCCCTCTTTGGCAGACGATGGTTGATTTGGGTGATGCAAAGGGTAAGCGAGACGCATCTACCTTTATTATCGGGGACCCACAGACTGATTAGACGACATGTGATGCGAACACCTCTTGCGATATACGCAGGGAGGATAGGTCATAATTTAATGCACCTAGTTTAGGGCTACGAGCCTTTGTTCCCCTGGGAATGGTATGCTTTGATGTCTATCATGGTTGTTTCCAGGTGGATGTTCTGCATAGTATTGGTTTATTTCATTAGGCCAAGAGGGCCGATTCAGTTTTTTAGCAAAGTCATGTCTGATTTCATTAGGCCAAGAGGGCCATTTTTCTGTCTAGTGCGGGTGCGTTTAATTGGGTTTTTGTTGAGTGTTGTGCTGGACAGGTTTCGTGGTTCGTGGAATTTGGTGGAGCTTGGAGGAGCCTTTGCTGCGATGGAAGCTTCTTGTGGCCACTCCAGGTGATATTTCTCCTTTACGAGTACCTTTCTTTCCTGTTATATGTGTATTTGTACTTGTCGAGGGGATCTATTTTTTTTGGGGACCGGCAACCAAGGCATGAAGTCCCAGGTTTAGGCTAAGTATGTTTGAGGGAGGTCGGAGTAGTCATTGCCTCCTGTAAAGACATTGTTAGACATTGAAAGACCTGTTTTAGAAGGAAGCCCTAGTGGCTCTGTTCTGCTAGCCTGCTAGGCAGCCATTCTAGGAGTTCCTGTTAGTAGTGAGGCAGTTAGAGAAGCCTGCTAGAAGATAATAATAATGATGCCAAGAAATCCTGAATATCCCAAAAGATGAATATAAATGCGAAGGTGTGTAAAAAGGGGTTCTAACCCCTATCAAAGAAAAGAAATGAAATAAAAAATATATAAGCAGTTGCGCATTGCCTTGCGAAGGCCTGGTAGGTTCCTAGGGACGAGCCAGACCCGGGGCCGATACCTTGTCTTCCTAGGGATGGCTTCTTGCTGGAAAAATAATATCAAAACAAGGAAGGTTGGAGCGAAAATAAAAGTGAGCGTTTGAAAAGGATTAAGTGTCGCCTTGCGAGGGCTTGGTAGGTTCTTGGGTGCCGAGACAGGTCCTGAGACCGATGCCCTGTTCTCCTTGGGTCACTACGCTCAGCTCCCTCCTTTTTACATGCCCAAGTATGTTCATCCAATCAAAACTCTCAAAGAAGAGATGGACTGAAAGAAAATATCCTTTGCTCAGGCTATAGGAGTCCTCGCCTTGTAGGAGCTCCTAGTGGTGTTGTCTTTAGTTGGTAAGTAGTTCAGACTACCATTTAGGGCAACCTCTTTGACAGTTCTTTTTAGTTTGGCTGTGTTGGAGCAGCTGGTTAGTGATTCACTTCGGATCTTCTTTTAAATGATGCTAGGCCTACTCCTTGTGGATGTCATGCCTTGGTTCTGTCTAGGGGTAGGGGGAGCATTGTGCTGAGTTTTATGATGATAATTGTTTTGTATCAGTTTGATGCTTCTTTGGTTGTTTATGCGCAGATATGTTCGTGGGTTCGACGGACTGAGTCGTCCTATCCCGTGGTCGCCAATGAAGGATGGATTTTAGGCCCCGGAACATGCCTAAAAATAGGAGAAAAATATGGAAATGCGGGGGAAAATGCTCAACCACGAAGGCGGCAGCTCGAGCGAGCACGATTTTAAGCGTCAAGTACTTGACGGGCGCCCGTACGACACTCCGAGAATTTTCATAATTTTTTCGTGTGCCCATGCCAGTCAGTGAAGCTGCAGGCCTGTCCGGAATGTTGAGACGAGCTCACAGAAATTTTCAGAACGCAGTTCGGAGGTCGCACGCGAGAGTTGGCCCGAAACCGGCCGGGGTGCCCAAGAGGGGGCCCAAAATTGAAATTTTAAAAGGTGCAAGTGGGGGGGGGTGACCTTTGGCACCCCCCCACAAAAAAAAACGTGGATATGGAGGGGGGGCGGCGGCTGAAAACAGCCGCCGAAAAAAACGCGACCCCCCCCCCCCCCCCCATCGATCTACTGGCTTGCAAAGAAGCCATACTAATGAACCTACAGGCCTGATGAAGACGGTGTGCCGATCAATTCGCCGGTCTCCCCTCCCGCAATGGTGGACTGGTTGGAGAGAGAGAAAATCAGTCTTTCTCTCTCCTCTCTCTCTCTCTCCTCTTAGCCCCCGTTCGTGCTTGAAGGAATAGGATGGAGATGGACGGCCGGATGGATGCCGATTCTTGACGGGATGGAAGAGCAATGCAAAATCATTGTAGATTGCTGATTCCAAGCAGAATTCATGGCTGGAAATCAATCGTGGGACGTGCCAAATTTAATGGAAAAACCCGCAAGACACGGTAATAATTGTTTTTACAAAGGAAATGGTCTTTTGATGCAAATTTGGTTGATAAAAATGTGTTCATATGGAATGAGTTTTGAGTATGTCGTGCTTTGAGTTGGTTTCTAGCTGTTCATCATTTAAAAATCCGGAAAACATGTGTGGGATAGCAGAAAATAGGGAACCGAAACCCGAAAACGCATGAAAATGAAGGAAAACAAGGGTTTTGGGCATATAAATGGGGAAAACCGTCGATACACATCAACTAATCTTTCAATTTTGTGGCAAATGAACTAAGGGCCACAGCCCACAAACTGGTTTTCATTTTCAGCAATTTAAAAAATACAAGAAAATGAAGAAAATGGCGGGAAAATGATAAAAACACCATGGAAAATAGGGGAAAAATACATTTGGGGCTACGAAAAATATAGAAAAATAGGATTTATGTTTGTTGATGTATAGCAAGGCTGGGGCATGAAGTTATGCTTCAGTTCAGCCTTGTTTATATGTTTTAGTGCGTGTTTCCTTCCTTTCTCCACATAAAATGATAAGGAAACCCTAAAAGAAATGAATGCAATGATGCACTATCAACGGGGAAGGGTAGAGTTGTGGAAAAAATGGTTAAATGACGCTGAGCATGAGGAATAATTTGCTGATTTTATATGCATTGCATCTAGGACGGAATAATAATGATAAAAATTAAAACCTAGTAGCACGAAGATCACTTTGGTGCTAGGTATTGCAGCGAAGCACAAAGCGGTTAGAAAGAAAAGCATGAAAGAGATGTTTTGCACTTACACGCTGCTGGTTTTTAAAATGTTTGAGCACTAGGCATCCACCTCTTTGCATGATCATTTTTGAGGAAATTAAAAGTATCAGAGTTAGCTCCTGGATATGCATAGCAATTGTTTTCAGTAGGCCTGTGACCCACCGTTGAGAGTGTGAGGTTCCCATGCTGTAGGCTAGTCGTGGGATCATAAATGGGAAGTCAAGTAAGGACAACGGTACATTCCTGGATACGTTTATTTGGTACCTTGAGTGACGTTTGTGCGAAATGTCTAAATGTTGAGCGGCGCATCGAGGGGCCAATCCCCAAGGTGTAGGAGAGTCGCAGAGGGTTGACGGCATTCAGCCGTAGGAGGAACCCCATGTGTGTGTGATTCGAGCCTTTTGGCTATGTGAAAGGGACTCCCTCTGAGGAGCAATATTGGGTTAGGATCAGTTGGACTACAACGTATTACAAACGCAATGTTTAGGAAGGCAGAGATTTTGATAGACGCTCCTGGCCGCGAGGCCGAGGGGTTGTCTTGTGCGTAGTGACGAGGTCCGGCTAGTGCATGAGCCAGTGCCGGCCCGTTTTTAGGTCCATCATAGCTAAATTTATGTATGAGAATATCATTACCCATTCCCCGTGCCCACTGGAATTAGTAAGTGATCGAGATTCCCATTTCTTGAATGGATTTGATTAGCGAGTTAATAGAACTATATCAAATTAAGCATCCTAAATCAACGCCTTATTATCCCAGAGCTAACGACTAGGTTGAAGTAACCAATCACATTATTTTCAGGATTTTGACTAAAATAGTGGCTTGTCACAGGCAAGATTGGGACAAGCGTTTGTATGAGGCATTATGGGCCTATAGAACCACTTATAAAGTGACAGTGCAAAATACACCCTTCAATTTAGTTTATGGAACTAATGCTATTTTTCAGATTGAGCAAGAGTTGCCTACTCTACGTATAGCCCTATCGTTATGATTAGGTGAGGCTAAATCATTGAAGCAAACGATTTTACAATTGGTGAAGTTAGATGAGGAATGACTTTTAGCTTTACAGAGCTTAGAAGCAATGCAGGTCGTAAGGTGTGGCATGATCAGAACATTGAAATATGAGAGTTTAAAGAAGATGATTTAGTTTTATTATATGATAGTTGATACTTCAAATTTCCTGGGAAGCTCAAAATTCATTGGTTAGGACTTTTTAACGTTGTTAAAGTTTATGATAATGAGTCTCTAGATGTGTAGGATATTAATGCTGAAAATGAAATATTTGGAGTTGATGGTCTATGCCTTAAACATTTTGTGACTTAGTTTAGTTAGGTATAGTTAGGTAAGTGGTTAGAATAACCCTTAATTAATCTACATTTGGGTTCTTTTCTTTTAGGGGTTTTTAATGGGATGAGGGTTATGGCTTTTCTATGGATGGATATGCTTTACCCTCATCTTGATGCTAAAGTTCTGATCAGACCTTATAATATTCCACATTTTCAGATGCATGATAGGTTTTTGTATGCACCGAGGGGAGAGGCCTGTTTCGGTTCTTCTTTTGTGATCATTTTTTGTTTGCAATACCATCCATCCTTTGGTTGTAGACTGTGCCAGTGGCATCTTTATGTGCATGCACAACTCTTGCGTTGGCAATGTCGTACTTACTTTTGACGCTATGGAACAACTGTCATGCAAGATGCTATAGGTTACACTTATCAGTGCTACAATTATGATAGTGTATTCTCACCTCATCATGGTGTTGCTCAATATAGTGTGGGTAGAAAGTAGCATGAATTTTCTTGATATCAAGCTATTGTTTACAGTCTTACTCCATCATATCCCAATGATGATCAAGTAAATGTTAGGTGTCTCTATTGGGATTATATATGTTGGTATATGGATGCGACTAATGGCTACTCTTTAGGATGTTTACCAATGGCACCTATGCCCTATTATGATGATGAAGGTGAGGCTTCGCTCCATGATGCGATGGAGGTTTTTAGCAATGCACCTGATAGCTGGTCTATGACATCTGATGTGCCTACATTGGAGGCTATTCATGAGCATCCTATATCTGATGGTTTGGTTAATAGGCTTGACTTAGATAGTGTGGATGATTTTGGATTAGGGTTATTGTTTGTAGTCAAAGATCTTAGAGAGTTTGAGGATTTTAGTTTAGATTTTTTGTTTTCTTAGAGTCTTTTCGATTTTTGATTTATTCTATATATATATATATATATATATAACATACAAAACAAATAATCGTTAGGGAAAAAAAAACGTTTGGTTTGTTGATACCTTTACATTTTAGGTTTTAGTGCACTTTAGTTTAGTTAGTCTTCACATGGTTAGGTAGTTAGCTTCACGCATGGTTGGGATACCCCTTCGCTAGGAGTTCATTATAAGGAAGTTTGACTAGGTGGCCAGTTTTTAAAGGAGTTTCATTCTTTATTGATCTAACCTATTAATGGTTTAGTGGTTAGTCATTGACTTCTGGGCAAGTTTGATGATTATTGCAATTTGTAAACCACTATGTGTTTATCTTTGCCTTATCTTGGAGTTGCAATATCATGGTACATAAGAGGTTGTTTCATACCTAATCTATCTATTTATATTCGTCTAAAATAAAGGAAAGTAAAGAATATAACATGATTTAAATAATTTAGAGATTTCAAAGTCTAAGTAATTACAGAAGGAACATAGATTAATTTTTTTAAAAAACACAAATACACCAACAGATACATACAATTTTGTCTCTATGAGAGTCCACTCACATGGTGACAGATGGTTTTTGATGTTGAGAAGTGCTTAAAAATAGCCAAAAAATCCGAATTTCAAGGGAAAAATAAACTTCGTCGAAGGCAGCAGCTACAATCAGTACGATTTTAAGCGGCAAGCCCCTAAAGCTCTTTAAAGACCCACCGAGCGACGATTGGGAAATTTTCATAATTTCTTGGCATGTTAGATGAGACTATGGAAGATGCTTGGTAGTGGGGGACTTTGAGATGAACGCCTAGGAATTTTCAAAAGCTGATTCAGACACCGGACGTGGGAGGAGTGCCAAAAATTGGCCAACCTTCTTAAGAATCAAAAGGGTGTGACCCTTGGGGGCTCCCTTGGCAGCCCCCCCTCAAGTTTTGATTTCATGGAGGGGGGGCTATTTTTTTCAGTCGTGTGAAGAGGATGAAGGTGCCATGGCTTCCTGGGCGATGATTTGGTGAAGGGGGGCTATGGAGGCTGAAAGCAACCCCCCTTATGATTACATTGATGATCTACATCTCTTTGCTTCCAATCGCCAGTCTTCGTGCATACAATGGCTGCCCGGATGGCCTAATCAAAAACCAATCTTTCTCTCTCCTCCCTCTCTCTCCCTTTAAGGGACAGTTCATGCCCATGAAGAAGAATGAAGACCGGTTGAAGGATGCTTGCCCGGCATGAACTAGATTACTCCAAGATCAAGAGGAGGTTGAGGGGAGATGTTCAGCATTGACAATGTGCTATTGGTCGGTCCATTGGCAACCCAAAAAAAATTAATTACAAAACCCGCAACACGGAAATAAGCGGTATGTCTCATTTTTACAAAGGAATTTTTATTGTTGATGTTTGATGGTTGAAATGAAATTCATATGGAATAAAAATTAGTTTGGATATTGTTTCCATTATGATTGAGGGCTATGCATTAAAAAAATGCAGACTCGTAATGATAAATAGTCGTAATAATTAAATTATAGCTCGAAAAGCGCCTTTAGTGTAAAAATGACGGTTTTATTAGTTTCAGGTGGGAAAAAGAGATGCGCATGGGATAAATTTCTGAGAAAAAAAATATTTCAATTGTCATAATTAGTCAGTAAGCATAAATTTAAAAAAATCTATTTTATGCATAAATAAAAAGAGAAAATAGCTAAAATGGAAAAAAAATAGGATTTTCGCGCTATAAAAATCTATAAAATTATGATTCGTGGTTGTACCTATATAACAAAGCTGAAGCATGAAGTTTGTCTTCATTTTGGCTTTGTTTATGTGTCATATTTTATGTTTTTTCTATTTTATGCGAAAAATACATACAAAATAATACCCTATACCTATGCAACACAGCATAACCTAAACGTTAGAGGGAAAGGGTGAGGTTAAGAGATTAAGAGGGATGAGAGGGTTTGAAATTTTGAAACATTTGATTGTCCATTCCATTTAGAATTGCAATAATTCAATTTAAGGGGCTAGTAGCGCGAGCAATTGGTGCTAGTCTCCATACATCAAAGCATACGTTTAGTGAAAATCATGAAAGGGTTGTTTTGTCCACATCACAAAATGCTGATTTGATAAATATTGTTTGTGCACTAGGATCATATGCACTATGCATGATGCATGACATGGTATTAGTCCTGGATTGCATAGCAATTGTCTTTCTAGGACATGACTTATACGCTGAGTGGAAAGGAGCCTTTGCTATAGGTCAGTTGTACGCTTTCCTTGGGACTTTTTGATAAGGGTCTATATATTCTTGGATCGTGCAAAACAAGAAAAGAGTGGAGTTTGTGCGTTATGTCTTATATGTTGAAGCGACACATCTTGAGGCCAATCCTCGAGGTGTAGGAGAGTCACAGTGGAGCTGCGACAATTAGTCAAGGGGAGCTTCCTGATATTTGTGTGGCAAGGTATTATGCCTATATGTTATGGGATCTCCCTCTGAGGAGAAGGAAAGGTAAACGTTGGACTACATATCGGCTACAAATGCATAATTAAGTCTATCTAATGTTCATCGGTGTATTACAAACGCTCCTGGCCCGCGAGGCTGTGTGGTGGGGTTGTCTATTGTGTGCATGAGGTCCGGCTAGTGCCGTAGCCAGTGCTGGCCCATTTTAGGTCCCATCAATGGTGCATCTACCGAGAGCTGCCAACAAGTGGTGGTCCCGAATCTAGGGTTTCTAGGGACCAAATAGTTGGTTTATGTCCTTTGACAAGAACCGTCAAGCCGAAATACAAAAAGTGAAACATGTTGAGAGGGCTAGACAGCGGTTGGAGATTGTAAGGCCTTATTCCTCTCAAACAAAGTAGCCCACTATGCATAAGTGACAGTGGTTCTAATAACCTGAGTGTCATAGGTAGCCCTTTGAGTGCACGTGGAAGGATTCTTAGGTATCTCTTCATTCTACCGCAGATTTATTAGACATTATGCCACTATTACAGCTCCTCTCACTGATAGGCTGAAGAAAGAAGCATTTTTCTAGGATGCCATTGCCGATAGAAGCTTTCATTAGCTGAAAGGTTTGCTTACTTCAACCCCATTGTTTGCCCTGATTTCTCCAAGGAATTTACCATGCAGTGTGATGCCAGTGGGCAAGGTATTGGTGCAATATTGCTGCAAGAACATGGGGTAATAGCTTTTGAAAGCCATAAACTTGCCAAAAATGAGATGGTAATGAATGTTTATGATTGCACATTTGCCCATCTTCCATGGGTTAGAAGAAGATGGAGAACTCCATATTAAGGGGTTTCAAATCCTCATGTTCAACTATCGAATCCAAGACAAAGGACACCTAATGATGTTCTTCAATATGATGTTAAAAGGAAGGGCAACAATATGGTATCACGGTCTAGAGGCCGGAACCATAACTAGCACAGACCAATTCTTCACGGCCTTCCGTAGAAAGTTTGCTCATGAGAGAGATGGACAGTATTGGTTGCATGTCTTGAATGTAACACGCCAAGAGCCAAATGAGAATGTCCAAGCCTATGCCAAGAAGCTAAAGCAAGTTCTTCACAAATTGAATACTTACATCCCCATTCCATCAGTTGCACAGTTGCAATATTTCCTACATGAATTAGATTTCAATATCCAGGTGTAGCTTAGTAGTGTTGCTTTGGTTGACATTGACACTGCTATTACCCAAGTAGGAGTAGAGTGATAAATTGGAATGGTAATAATTTGGCATTGACCAACAGGAGTCAAGGGAACCCCATGTCAAATGTGACTGGCAGAGGCAGTATCATGCCAAATTTTCCTATGTTACAAGCTCCTCCCAATAGTATGACTATGCCTATGGCTAGTCAAATGGGCCCACCACATGGTGGAGGCCAAATAACAAATCATAATGTTGTCCCAGTAGGTCTATGGCCAATTCCTAATCAAGTGGTTAGGCCGATGGGACGACAGATAGATGATCGCGGCTATGAGTCAAGTGCCTCTAATGTCCTTGGCGAAGTGAAGGACATGATGAAGCACTACACCAATATGATTTCTAAACAATATAGACAAATAACTGTAGATGTCAATTTTCTTAAGAAGTAGCAGAATTTGATAGGGAGCCGATGCCCTGAAAAGGGTGCCCCCTCAAGATTCAGCTCTGTAAGTGGTGTGGTGGCCAACATTTTCCTAGAAATTGTCCAAATGTCAAATGCGATATTTGCGGAAAGTCTGGCCACTTAGCTATTACCTGTTGGAGTAAGAATAGTTCTCTCCAACAAGGGAGTAAACTGCGAGGTCCAATTAACCATCACGCACAAGGGAATAATCTCCAGCAAGATGAGGGACCAAGACAAAACTGCAACGAGGAAAGGCTATTGTAGAGGAGTTGCCTCATGGCAATGGAGTCAGCCTTATTGAGGATGTATGTGCCAATGACACTGAAACTTCTAATCTACGAGCTATAACAAGAGGTCGAAGGATCAAAGAGGGTGATAAAGGAATTGTAAAGCATGTAAAGGAAAACCCTAAGCGAGATGCTAGGGGAAAGCAAGTTTTGAATCTTGATATGGAAGGTGGACCTCCAAGGCTTGTTGATAGTAAAGTTGATCCCAAGAAGGATAAGGGATTATCAAGAAAGAAGGTGAAAGTTAAAAAAGAGGTAGTAAAGCTAGTCCAAAGATCAAAGGAGAGAATGGTTTGGCGTGAGAAGAGAACTTTGGCTAACTACCACGACTTTGATCTAGGAAGTTCTCTTTGTGAAGTTAAACCAGACGTGAATCTCCTGCAATTGATTAAACTTTCTCCAAGAGTACACAAGGAATTCAAGAAAATCCTATTTATCAGGTATATTGTACCTTTGGGCATAGCACGAGTTGGAGAAGATTGGTTCGATCATGCTGAAAAGCATTGCCCTAGGGTTCCAGCATACATGGATGGAATATTAGTAGAGCATGCTATCGTGGACACTGGATCCTCCATCAATATCATGAGTTCAGACTTGATGGAGAGACTAGGTCTCAAAATTCAAAAAGATAGCTCTATACTTTTTAGGATGGCTGATGACAATCTAAGACAACCAGAAGGTTGCATCACTAAAGTCCATGTTACAGTTGCGCACCACCATCCTCTTTATCTCCTTCATGTGAATCCATATTTCTCTTCTTTTCTGTGGTTTTGATAGGGGGATGTACTTGTTGCTTTTATTTTCCAAATCCCAACCATGTGTTGATCAAATGTTGCCTTTTCTCTTTTATACTCAGGCTAGTGTGTTGGCCTCGTGTTTCTTTTCATGAAGTTCATATCTTAATGCTCTCATTGGGAGTTCTAATTTCCTTTTGAGCCCTTTGATAGTTTCCTCTCCTTTTGCTTGAGTGATATGTAGCATAGTGTTCAAGAAAGCCTCTTATTGTGCCAACATCCCTATCTCTATTGCCTCTACTTTTCCTTCAGCCATTATGCACTCACTTTCTGATAGCTCCAGGCACCTTGCTAAATCCTTGATTCTAGAATTACTCCTTTCTGCCCATCCTTTAGTTATCTCTTTCATCTGTTTGAGGCTTTGGTTTTGGTCTCGTGAGAGGATGATTACTTGCTGCTCTTGCTCTTTCCATATTGCAAGCATCTTTTCTTTTTCTTGGCCTTGGTGTTCCACCTACTCCTTTAGGATGCCTTGCTTATGGACTGCTATCTAGA
Organism: Lygodium microphyllum; assembly: GCF_053477565.2. NCBI lineage: Eukaryota > Viridiplantae > Streptophyta > Polypodiopsida > Schizaeales > Lygodiaceae > Lygodium > Lygodium microphyllum. The sequence goes on from NC_141154.1 coordinate 6,859,334, forward strand.
GTTGATTATGTAGCTCCACCATCTTCTTCATAGCCTCTTCATCTTTTTGTGTCATTATGGCATGCAACTCTTGTGTCATCTCACCTCTCTATTGTTTTAACTCCTTGTTTCCTAACTCCAAGCATTTGTTTTCTTTGGAGTTTAAGGCATTGCTGCTCTTGCTCTTTCCATATTGCAAGCATCTTTTCTTTTTCTTGGCCTTGGTGTTCCACCTACTCTAGGATGCCTTGCTTATGGACTGCTGTCTAGAGTTGATTATGTAGCTCCACCATCTTCTTCATAGCCTCTTCATCTTTTTGTGTCATTATGGCATGCAAATCTTGTCTCATCTCACCTCTCTATTGTTTTAACTCCTTGTTTCCTAACTCCAAGCATTTGTTTTCTTTGGAGTTTAAGGCACACAATTGCTCTAAATCCATGTGGTTTTTCATTTCTTCCTTGTACAAGTCCTACAAATTTTATTCACCTTGTCTTGCCTGTAAGGCCTCTTTCAGTGCCCTTGCTTTCTTGGTGTATATCATCATTTTCCTTGTCTTTTCGAGTCAAAAGGCTGCAAAAGCATCCTTTTCTACTTCTAGCTAGACAAGCATAGCTTTTCTCTCCTTATTCATTCTCTCACACTGGCTCTAGAGCTCTTTTACTAGCTCATCATACTCTTCTATGCTATGCATTACTGATGGTACTGAAGTGTTGATACCTCAAGGTGTGGCACCTTAGGACCTTAGCAAGATTTGCATCAACTATTGCTGGTCTCTTGGCTCCTACCATTGGGGTCCCTTCTTTTGATGCTATTGGTGCCAGCTCATGCACTTTGCCTAGTAGGTACTACACCCATACCATCATGCTACTTTCATTAACCACTACTTTTGTGTCTCCTTGTGTTGGGGTGGTTATGGTAGCCATGTTTGTTAACCCCAACACAAAGAAAGCAAAAGGAAATGAAAAAGACGCAGGGCAAAGGCAGAAAAAAGGTTGCCCGACATAAGATAGAAGAGGAGAAAAGGCCAAAAGAGTAGGGGCAATCTCAAAAAGTCCAAGGCAAATGAAAAAAGGGAAAGGTGCATTTTAAAATACAAAGGCACACCCTGAAATCTTGTAGAAGAGGGGCACGCGGTGGAAAATCCGGAAAGCTAAAACAAAAGATAGAGACAAAGGCCAAGGCAAAGAGAAACGGAAGACAGGCGCACAAGGAAAAGCACAAGTCAAAACTTTTGTGGAAGAGCGCAAACGCATCATGGTTTAATTCAAGGAGCGCCGGGCTCTCACCCATGCAATTTGTAAATATAGACGGGTGGTGGAAAGGAAGCTAGGAAGATAGAAGGACAATGGGAAAAAGGGCCTAGCCAGCCATATAAAAAAGGGGATGACTGCCCAAAAGGGATTTAGGGTTTTGTACATAAAGTTGAAAAGTGAATGAGAAGCTTATTCTTGTGTGTGGAAAAAAGTGGCTCTCCTCTTCTTCTTCTTCTTCTTGTTCTTGCTTGAGCTTGTGCTTGAGAGAGTGAGTGTGAGAGTGGGAGGGAGTGAGTGTGTGAGGGTGAGGAACCGAGGAGGAGAAGCTCTCCATCTTCTCCTCTCTTCTTCTCTTCTCTTCTCTTCTCTTCTCTTGCTCACGGTGATGGAGCTTGGAGCATGGAGCTTGAGGATGGAGCTTGCTTGAAGCTTGTACTTGGATCGTGGAGCTACCGGAGTGCGCGGGAGAGGAGGTAACTCGAACGGCATGGAGGTAAGCTCACTACACCCATAGATATGGATGGTGCGTCGGCTATGTGAGAGGTAGCCATTAGTGCTCGGCTTGAAATGCTTGAAACAATAAGCGGTCCGTGGGTCTTGGCGGTCGAGCGAAAGCTCCCACATTTTGGTTCCGTTTGCTGGGACATACGGATTCAAGCCTTGAGCGCTTGCGCGCTTTGAATCGAGCATCAAAGTAAGGGTTTTCCCCCGAACCGGTGCTTGAGATAGGTAGGTAGTGAGGGGGTTGAAGATGGTATTAGATCTCCTTGGGAAGTAGGTTTTTTGCTTTTTGAGAGTTATGCTATGAGATGGAGTAGTGTAGGTATTTACTGTGTGATTTGGATGCATTAGAGTAGGAGAAAACAAAGAAAATAAGCATTAGGGTTATTATTGCAAAACATGGCAAAAACAGGGCAAGAATCGTGCAAAAGTGGTAAAAAACTTGCTTGTGATGCCTAAGGTTGGTAAGTGAGTTATTGGGGGTGCCAATACCATACCCGAAAAATGGTATAAGGGCCAAAAGTGGCAAGAAAGGCCACATTGTGCATTGCAGGGTTTCAGGAGAGCAGGAGAGAAGAGGAAAGCTTGGTGAGGGAATCCACTTCAATCTTGGCATCAGAGAGATCTTCGGCTAGCCTAGGTAACTCTACACCTTCCCCTACAGTAGTAGGACCAATTTGGAGCTGCTTGACAAGGGGGAAGGCCTCTAGTGCCATGCACATCAAATTTCGTGAGAGTCGGCGAAAACACGCACGATGCTCGGCGTGCTTGAGTAATGACGACTCTGGTTCGAGGCCCAAACTCAACCCTCAAACCGCTTGACTAGACCCACTCGACCCCTACCACTCAGATGCCCACTCTCGGGTCGTCCGAACCGAGCACTCAGACTAGCCACTCGGCCACCGGCCCACTTGGCCCTTTGACCCGGCCTCAGCCCACTCAGCCCTCGAACACCCGGGGTCGGACCCGGCTGAGTTTTTCATTCGGACAGTCACACACGGCCTTTACCACTCGGCCCTCGGACGTGCCGAATCGGACATTCAGACCCTGCAATTCGGACCAGTTGGGCCGAGCGTGGAGTTTGACCAAATTTTTAGAAAACTTTGCCTGACCTAGCCAACACTCAGCAGCGCGAACTTTCGGAATCCCTTAGGACACTAAGAACTCGATTCTGGCACACAGAATAGGAAAAATCATAGGGCGCAGCCGCTTAGTGGCTAGAGGCAGGCAGTTGCGAGACCAGGGACTTAGACGCAATCCACCGAGTGGGAAAGCCTTATTAGACCCAAAAACGAACGAGGCAACGAATTAGAAAAGGAGCTTTGAACCCCAAAATTGACCCCACAGGCTACATAGAGCGAAAGGCGCATTGCAGATCCACCACTGGGCCGAAACCTCGAGCAAGTGATTCAAGATTTGGCAAAATGATTCTCCAAGCTGTGCATGGTGCTTACCATAACGGCCCTACGGGTAGAGGAGGGGACTGCCTCCTGGACCCCCACAAAAGGGGCCCTGTCCCCTCCGTTTTTGCCCCAAATAGGTTGGAGAGAGAACTCGCGTTGTGACAGGCCCTCCAACTTAGACCCTCGTGCAGTAATGGCCCTACGCGAGCATGGAGGCTCCCTCGAAAAGGAGCAACCAGAAGCCCGCATCCAAATAGAGGCAAAAAGAGACCCTGGAACCTTAATGGGCCAATCTAGCCATCAAGGGCAAAAAGGCCGCACTACAAGGACACATGTACATTGTGTTCAAACTACGTCTAGTCAAAGCAGAATGCAACATCATCAAGCTACCAATTCAGAGATGACTAGACATGACAGTTGTGATGATAGATGTACCCTGAGCAGTGCTGTATAGACAACCCAAGATCTCCATGGAGAATCCGTGTCTGACTGTGTAGCTAGGGACTCAAGGGCATGTATTAGAGGGCTTGAAGCTGTAAACCAAGACCCGGACGATGAAGACATAGTACCACCTGCTTATCTTAGGGTCAAACTCACCGCAAAAAGAGAGCATGGTGTTGATGCTCTCATTGATGAAGGAGCAGATTTCAATATCTTGACTTACGAATCATGGACCCTACTAGGTCAACCAGAGCTCCAACCGACTGATGCAACTCTTAAGCCTCACGAGGAAAATCCACTAGCACTTCTAGGGAAGTGCAAAATCTTGGTTACTATTGAAACACAAAGCTTGCCAGTCCTGTTTTATGTTTCCCCAAATAGTGAGAATTATGGAAATGAAATCCTCCTAGGAAGGCCCTTCAAAAAGGCAACAAAGTGTGAAGCCGACTATATAGCACAGAGGATACACCTAGCAGTACCAGGTGTGAGGATAATCGCGACTTTTAGCAAGGGCAAGGAGCATTCTGACATGCCAAACAAGCCTAGTAATGAGAGCAAGGAGTTGTGGAAAGAGTTGATACAAGCGCAGGTTGAACGGAGAGAACCAGTAAGTGAGGCCATACTTGAAACAAAGAGGGTAGGAGATAAGCCCAAGGATAGGGCTTGGACTTACAAATATCGTAGAAGATCACGACATAAGCCCAAGCCTTACAGACGAAGGCATCCAAGGAGAGCACACACGACGCCACGATGGATATCCAAGGCGCTGCTTCATACTCAGGGGTATTATGCGGGCACCCGATGGGTTTGGGTACCGAAACCTCCTGCTAAACCACCTCGGTTAGGAGCCCAATTTAGGTTAAAAAGAACGAGGCATGGGAGGGTCCCTAAACGAGAATCAGAGTCTAGGACCAAAAGTGTTGGAGTGATTGCGCCCCTCACGATTGAAATCAAGGAACTATACAAGACCCATCAAATACTAGATCCTCAGCCTAGCGCGCCTAGCAAGCAGAGATCAGAGGGATCCGTTGAATGTGCACGAGGTCCACTAGTGGCCAAGAAGCCTTTGACTTCCCAAGGGGACAAGGAGCACCACAGGCACAACGTCACTCATAATAGGGCCGATTGCTCGGCAAAGCTAACGACGAAATCCTCCAACAATCACAAGCAAATCATCGCCACTGCTCCCAACTAGGGACCGTAGTAGTCACAGCCCTCGGCTGTGACCATGCCCCTTGCAGAATGTGTCCCGGACACTTCATTTGGGGAGGAGGTGCCGCAACCAGTAGCCTTGACGACTCCCATCTGTCCCAAGCACCTGAAGCCTAGGCTTGAGGAGAAACCCCTCAAAAGGATGGCCAAGGAAATGACTCACGAAATCACTCAACCTAGCAAGGCTATTCAGTGGGTCACGGCTATGTTCCATGAGGGCACACTAGAGAAAGAAATTGACACCAAACCAGGCACAACAATTGTTGACCTAGTGCAAGGTCCTGAACCAGTGGGAGACATGTCTTCACTGACCAAGAGAAAGAGGAGAAAACAACGCAAAAAACAGCAGCCACAGGTGGTTGTGGACCCCAAGAGCATTAAAACCAAGAGCGCAGGAGAGCTGGGAAATGAAGCATCATGTCCATCCACTGAACTCATTGATGTCTCTCCTAATAGCGGTGAAACCTCCGACACATTCGTGTGCTCTTAAAAGTTAAAGAAACCACTACCATCAATAGGTGCTTCCAACACTCAATTCATCGACAATAGAACTCTCAGTGACTAATCAAGAGTGGAGATAACGTTGCCACCATAGGGCGACAAATTCATACCAATCACGTCCAAAGAGAACCATGACGCAATGACGAAGCCTCAAGAGAACCATGGAAATCCCAAGCGCATGAGCACTCCTAGCATTGATCGATCTTGCTCTTCTAGGCCTGAGCCCCCAGCTACACTGAAGCCCAGGCAAACTCCTAGAGCCTTGCGTGAGATGGCAACCGAGCAAGCCCTCGTCAAACATAGACGTGTCACAAAATGCCTAGCTAAGTTGGATGCCAAGCTCAAGGTGTTTGCACGTGTCTATGTCCTGGTGGCAGACATGCACGCGTTCCCTAAGGAGCCGCTTGGAGACTACTTGCCCTTCCCTTTATCTTGGGAAGAGCAGGAACACCTTGACGAGCACTATAATAGGCTCCTGCACGAACGCTTGCGACTCATCTCGAGCGAGGAAGCAGTCGAACTGCGCTTAATTATCACATTCAACGAGGTGCTCTGCCAACCGAATCTCGTAGACATAGATCAACTAAAGTGATTGTCAGCAGGCCAGAGTTGATTTGAGTAGCATTGGTGTGAAAGCCGCATTGTAATGGCCGAACTAGGGGCTTAGATCATGACAATCTCTGAGGAGCGATTGGCCAAATGGCGATCCCAAAGAGACCCCACCTATGTGGCACCAATCTCCCTTCAAGTGCTGACTGCCATTCGAGGTACTGACCTAGCTGAACCTAGCCAAGAGGACTCATTGTTCGATAAGGTCCTCACTGAGGAGGAGCTACATGTTGCCAATAGACTCGGGCAAGGTTCCATGCTACTCGATGTCGTAAAATATTTATCGGTATTGAGTAAGCTGCCACGAGTACTGGATGTGTGCGCTAGGCTCCAGTACAATTCGGAGTTCTATAGGTAGTTTTTATCCTCATAAAGTGACTTGAATCCATGGATATGTATATAGATAAACAATAACTTTTGTCACCCTGTACAGACACTGTCAATACACACAAGCAATAATAGTCAAGCACAGACAGAAGAGTTGGGGCCAATAGACTAGGCTCGTCCAGTCCCCCTCTCACATGACTATTTTCACCTCCGGGCGAAGGATATGCACCCCGCATTGCCATCATGGAAAACCCTGACCAACGTCTCTGATGATGCAAGCAGGGTGCAATCCCTTTCTATACACCTTTCCCTTTCCAATCCATCCTTCCGAGGATGAGCCCTGCCCAAATCCATGACCACCAGCCGATGTAACTCAGCTTGAGCCAAGATCTGCTAATGGTGGGAGGCTAAATCAACATCATCATGGGGGCCACCCCGCTACAACACGTCCCACTCCGCCTCTTCTAGTCATATGCATTTGATAACTCACACTATGATTCAGCCCTTGCAAATGGTCTTATTCCGTATCAAGGCCTAACCCTTGGTTTGCATATTGCAGGTCCCCTACAAGAAAAACATGGAAAACCTAGGGCAGCTGGCTTGCAGAGACACTCTCTGCGAACGTCGGGAACATGCGGCACATGCCCCTCCACCGATGCGCTATGTGCCCACCCTTAAAAGGTATGGGAAGAAACGGGACCCTAAGTGACACCGTCCCGAACGAAGGGCAAAGAATCCTCGGGCCAGGAAAGTCAAAGCTCAAAGAAGCACGCAAGGTGTGGCAACACCAGCGTCACAGACCCCCAACGTATGCTCAAGCACCAGATGCTCAAGGGCAGAAAGGGTAGCCTGGGACAAGGAAGAATTCAATGAATTATTTAAAGGCATTTTGAAAATGGTGGCGGCCCAGGACTACACCATTCATGTCCCAGCCGACATGTGCCCTACCCAGCCTTGCAGGAGTCCCGCACCAGCACCGCCCCAGTCGCCCAACCAACCGGACTCACCCCGCCTAGTACAAATCGACTAAGCACCTATGATGTACAAGTAGCTTGACAAGTCATCATGCCATAACTTTTTGTCTTTTGATGAGTAAAGGGGAAAGATCCCCACTTGTACACACCTCCTTTACCCCTCATTAATGTATGCGACCTTAACAAGCAATAAAATAGGCATCGCAATAGACATCATAGCATTCTGAAAAACTATGTCTTAACATGATTGCATTTGTTCGATGTACTTAACGTAAGCAAGCATATACTCTCACGAAGTGACAAGTGGCTACAGGATGAGACAAGTCTTCATGCAAACGTGTTCAACGGCCAAGCCACCGCAATACCACCAACCGCACAAAGAACTGCAATAAAGCCACGCTGCTGAACATGAAAAATCACCCTTGCGAGTGCCCACCTCACACGAACCAACGCATAGTCATGGGCTACACTCTCTTCTTGGGCCAAGCTCTACAGTGAGCTCACGACGGGTGTCACCACAATCGGACCAATATCGCAACAACGACTCCCCTAACAATGAGGCTTGAATCTATCAATGTGGTAGTTGATGATGATGATGTTGTATGTGTATGCTTAGATGGACTTGAAGATGAATACAATAGCTTCAAGTCATCTATGAATATGAGGGATGGTATCCCTGATTTTTTAGACTTAATTTTCATGCTAATCTCCTTGAGGATAAGAACCTTGGATTGGATTTCTCTTCTTCTCAAAGCAAGAACAAGTCTAAACAAGTGTTTTACTCTACTAGCAGAGGTAGAGGTCATGGCAAAGGCCAAGGTGGTGGTCATGGTCAAGGTTATGATGCACAACAAAATAGGGGAGGACAATTTCAAGGAAGGAAGAGTCAAAGAGGAAAAGTTATAGATTCTAATAGGCTGTAGAATTTTAGTGATACAGGATCAGTGATCATGGAAAAGGAAACTCTTGAAGTGTTGATCACTTTCTTGACATCCAGAATTTCCTTGGTCTGTTTCTGTAACAGCTTCAAAATCTCATCGTTAGAGAATAACTGGCGAGCTGTAACAAAGGATTCTCCTTTGTAGGGAAGAGACAGAGCCTTCCCTAACCCATGAGGTGTCAATGTCATGGAAGTACCATGGACCAGTACTGACTTCTTGCTGTAGGAGGCAAGGAACTCATCACACATGGATCTCTGTATCGCTTCAAACCACGCGGGGAATGGCAGCCTGTAGAGGGAGAGAGAAAATCAATCTTTCTCTCTCCTCCCTCTCTCTCTTCTAAAGGCAAGTTCATGTGGGAAGAAGAAGGAAGAAGAAAGAATGATGGAGGCTTGTCCGGCATGGATCGGATTGCTCCACGGGCTGGAAATGGTGATTTGTGATTGTGCTGCAAAAGGGTAGAGAAGCCGACAAGGATAAACCTGTCGACGGAAACCCTAAACAAGGCGACAAAGGAACGCAAGTTTTGGATCCTTCCATGGAAGGGGGACCTTTGAAGCCCGTGGAGAGTAAAGCCGATGTTAAGAAGGATAAACCACCAAAGAAGAAGGTGAAAGTTAAAAAGGAGGCATTAAAGCCAGTTCAGCGACCTAAAGAGCGGATGGTTTGGCGTGAAAAGCGAGCTCTATCAAACTATCATGAATTTGATTTGGCGAGCTCTCTTTGCAAAGTCAAGCCGGATGTGAATCTTTTACAGCTTATTAAGCTTTCCCCATGAGTACGCAAGGAATTTAGAAAGATCCTACGTACCGGTTATATCGTAGAACCTTTGGGTATTGCGCGAGTTGGTGATGACTGGTTTGAGCATGCTGAGAAGCATTGCCCAAGGGTTGCAGCCTATGTCGATGGGATATTAGTAGATTATGCTATTGTCGACACGGGGTCATCTGTTAACATTATGAGTTCTGAACTGATGGAACGGTTGGGTCTTGCGATCCAGAAAGATACCTCCACAATTCTCAGAATGGCAGATGATAGTTTGAGACAGCCGGAAGGCTGCATTACTAAGGTCCATGTCACTGTGGCCAATGTAGAATTCCTGTTGGACTTTAGGGTGATTCGTTTTGCAGGTCGTCCAAGTTACCAAGTATTACTCGGACGACCTTGGATCTTGCAAGCGGACTGTCAAGTGGATATACCTGCCGGTCGGCTAATATTTGGCAGAGGTGCCCAGCGTGTGGTAGTTGATGCTTATCCTGAGTCCCCGTAGAGTGAGAGAGCTCCTCTATCTTCTACAGAATTGGAGACATTAGAAGATTTATCTGCCAGTGAGACATCATCGAGTGATGAGTCCAAAGAGGGATCCACCACGGAAGACATCTATCAAATCACTTTGAATGAGCCGATAGAGGGCCAAGAGCGTATAAGAGATGCAGATGTTATCGAGCTAGACCTTGGTACGTCTGATGATTCACGGCCAATCAAATTAGGTTTTATGCTCAACACAGCAGAAAGGGAGGACTATGTGGCCTTGGTCCAGGAATTCCGTGATATCTTTGCCTGGAGTTATGATGAGTTGAGAGGCATTCCTCCTAGTCTTGATGTTCATACAATTCCATTGAAAGAATGCAGTCGTCCTGTACGGCAGAAAGTAAGGCGTATGCCTTTCGAACTTAGGGACGGGCTGTTTGAAGAGTTACAGAAGCTTCGGAAAGCGGGTTTGATTTTTCCTGTGCAACACACGGAATGGTGTTCGCCGGTTGTAATAAGAAAGAAAAAGAATAATCAAATCCAATTATGTGTAGACTTTAGGGAGCTGAATAAGCAGACAGTTAAGGACTACTACCCGTTGCCATTTATTAACTAGATTTTGGATCAATTAGCGGGTAGGGAGATATATTCGTTTATGGATTGCTTTACACGATACAACCAAATGGCAATTGCAGAAGAGGATAAGTTGAAAACAACTTTTATCATTGTATTTGGTACTTTTGCGTACCATGTGATGGCCTTTGGTTTATGCAATGCACCTGGTTCGTGGCAACGAACAGCAGATAAGACATTTGGTGACATATTCCCTGAAGAGTTGAAGGTGTTTATTGATGACTTAGGGGCTGCCACTGTGAGAGAGAGACAGTTGATCATTCTAAGAAAATGTTTTGAGCGCTGTAGACAATTCTGCATCGCCTTAAACCCACGGAAGTGTGTTTTTGGAGTACCTTATGGGCTATTGCTGGGTCATGTGGTTAGTTCGGTAGGAATTGCGACAGACCCTGAGAAGGTCAAAGTTATAGTTGCCATGGGTCCACTACGCACTCCGAAAGAAGTTCACAGCTTTCTGTCTTCGGTTGGTTACTACCGTAGATTTAACAACGCCTTAGCAGAAAGAACGTTGCCGCTTACAAATTTATTGTCCTTTAGTTGTTCGTTTGTATGGGGTGACTCTTGTAAGGTAGCATTCGAGGATGTGGAACAAGAGCTAGCAAGAGCGCCCGTTTTAAAAGCACCCAAAAGAGGTGAGGTGTTTTATATATTTTTAGCAGCCACTATGTATAGTATCAGCTACTGTTTAGCCCAAATTTGGGAAGAGAAGTGGTACCACCCAATTGCTTTTGCTAGTCGGAAGCTGGGGGTATCCGAAATCAATTATACCTACATGGAGAAGCTGTGTCTAGCGATGGTCTTTGGAACCAAGAAATTCAGGCATTATATTCTCTATGAGAAAGTCGTGCTTTATACGAAGGCGGAGGGGCTTCGATTATTGATGAATAAGCTACAGCCGCCTGATCGTCTAGCAAAGTGGTTGATCACTTTGCAAGAATTTGATTATGAAATCAGGAGTAAGCCACCAAGGTTGCAAGGCATTGTGGAATGTCTTGTGGACTTTGGGGAGCCAAAAGAATCTGTGGCTGAAGGTAGTGACATGGAGTTGTTATTTAAAATAGATACGGCATCTATTCCCTCCTGGTATGCTGCAATAACGCATTATTTATCAACAGGAGAGGCGGGTTTCGAATTATCTAAAGCTGAGAGAAGGAAAATTAAGCAGCAAGCGTTAAAGTTTGCCTTGATCGCAGGTACATTATATCGGCAAGGGGTTGATGACATCTATCGCCGATGTGTGATGCCTAACGAGGTGCCATTCATTTTGAAAGAGTGCCATGATTCTGCTTGTGGAGGCCATTTTGCTGGACGGCTTACAGCACAAAAGGCTTTAAAAGCAGGTTATTGGTGGCCTGCCATCTTCCAGGATGTGTTTGCGTATATTAAGAGATGCGATATTTGTCAACTACATGATAGTCGAGAGAATAGGAAACGACCACTCACCCCTATTATGGTGATACTTCCATTTGAGAAGTAGGGAATAGACTTTGTGGGTCCTATTACTCCGTCACCGACTACGCAAAAGAGGTACATCATTGTAGCAACTGACTACTTCACGAAGTGGTCAGAAGCACATGCAACCAGGAAAGATGATGCTAAAGAAACTGCTAGTTTCCTGTTAGAGCAAATAATATACCGGTTTGGTCCGCCGAAAGAATTAGTATCGGACCGCGGAACACATTTCTTGAATAAGGTGATTAAAGGTTTGACAGAGATGTGGCAAATCAAGCATAACAAGACAACCCCATATAATCCGCAAGCTAATGGGCAAGTTGAAAGCACCAACAAGCAGCTTGTGGGCATCCTGTCCAAAATTGTGTCGGAAAAGAAACGGGATTGGGATAAAAAGTTATACGTGGCAGTGTGGGCCTATAATACGACTTTCAAACGAGCCACTGGCCATACCCCATTCAAGTTAGTATATGGGGAGGAGTGTGTCTTGCCTTTAGAAATTGAGCTGCCGACTATTCGGTTTGCCATCAATCATTCTGTGAGCGATGAAGATGCACTTTTTGAGTGCTTGACGACACTGGCACATTTAGATGAGCTTAAGCTGCAGAGCTTATTGCACCAAGAAGTGGCAAAGCGCCGAATGAAGCAGCTACACGACCTCAAAGCCAAGAAATACACCTTCAAGAAAGGACAGCTTGTTCTGTATTATGATGCACGACGTGAATTATTTCCAGGCAAGCTAGAGCCCAAATGGGATGGGCCCTATAGGATCGTTAGAATAGGAAAGAATAAATCCACAGTCTTGTTAGCTGACCTTGAGGGGATAGAATTTAAAAATAAGGTTAATCTTAATAAGATTAAACCTTATTATTTCTGATTGCACTAATGCTATGACTGCCTTGCAGGTCTAGGCGAGATTGATCAAACATTTGCAAGGAAATCGTGATAGAGGTTGATGGGTCGTCTGATCCCTTATTTAGAACACCCATATTTAGAACAGAGGTATCATCAGGGAAAGCTCATTTGGTGGAGCAAAGGATATAAGGTGATTGAGCAAGAAGGCAGGACATTTATTTGGGAGATCAAGGTCTTCTGCCATCACTGCCTACAAATTTTGACGAGCATCCCTCTTGAATTCAATAATGATGGAGGGATGGAGCCTACAGTCCACTTGTTGAATATGCTGAATTTCGGTTACCATAATTATGAGTACAGTTCCGGATGGCGGGATATGTAAACCCTTTATGGACATACACCTTGTACTTTGATGGGGCATCCAGGGGTGCATGCAAAAAAGAAAGTGTAGGAGTTGTCATCCGAGACCCTCGACAACGCATTGTCATGAAGTTAGCTGCTTATCTCGGGGCGAATTTCACCAATAATATGGCAGAATACAAAGCCCTAATTATGGGTTTGAATATTGCAAAGAAGGGTGGTATCCGCCAGTTATTGGTGAAAGGGGACTCTCAATTGGTTTTAAATCAACTCAATGGGACGTACATGGTACGAAACCCCATCCTTTGCATGTACCATCATACTGCCATAGCCCTGCTAGACAAATTTGATAGCGTGTCTTTTCAGCTGATTCCACGGAATTGGAATCAGTTTGCCGATTCATTGGCTAATTTCGCGTATAAAGAAGACCTCTTCTTTAATTGTGGCCCTTGTCCCGATATATCTATTGATGGTGAGATAGGACCTGGTCGTTTGTGGGGTATGCTTTCTGAACATGCCCTCTTTGGCAGACGATGGTTGATTTGGGTGATGCAGAGGGTAAGCGAGACTCATCTCCCTTTATTATCTGGGACCCATAGACTGATTAGACGACATGTGATACGAACACCTCTTGCGATATACGCAGGAGGGATGGGTCATAATCTAATGCACCTAGTTTAGGGCTACGAGCCCTATTTCCCTGGGAATGGTATGCTTTGATGTCTATCATAGTTGTTTCCAGGAGGATGTTATGCATAGTCTTGTTTGATTTCATTAGGCCAAGAGGGCCGATTCAGTTTTGTAGCAAAGTCAAGTTTCATTTCATTAGGCCAAGAGGGCCATTTCCCTGTCTAGTGCAGGTGCGTTTAATCAGTTTTTTTTAAGTATTGTGCTGGACAGGTTTCGTGGTTTGTGGAATTTGGTGGAGCCTGGAGGAGCCTTTGCTGCGATGGAAGCTTCTTGTGGCCAATCCAGGTGATACCTCTCCTTTACGAGTACCTTTCTTTCCTGTTATATGTGTATTTGTACTTGTCGAGGGGGTACATTTTTGTTGGGGACCGGCAACCAAGGCATGAAGTCCCAGGTTTAGGTTGAGTATGTTTGAGGGAGGTCGGAGTAGTCATTGCCTCCTGCAAAGACATTGTCAGACACCGAAAGACTTGTTTTAGAAGGAAACCCTAGTGGCCCTGTTCTGCTAGCCTGCTAGGCAGCCGTGCTAGGAGTTCTTGTTAGTAGTGAGGCAGTTAGAGAAGCCTCCCAAAAGATAATAATGATGATGCCAAGAAACTCTGTACATCTTAAAAGATGAATATAAATACGAAGGTGTGTAAAAAGGGGTTCTAACCCCTATCAAAGAAAAGAAAAGAAAAGAAAAGGAATGAAAATGTATAAGCAGTTGATCATTGCCTTGCGAAGGCCTGGTAGGTTCCTGGGGACGAATCAGACCCGGGGCCGATACCTTATCTTCCTAGGGGTGGCTTCTTGCTGGAAAAAATGATGACAAAACAAGGAAGGTTGGAGCGAAAATAAAAGTGAGCGTTAGAAAAAGATTAAGTGTCGCCTTGCGAGGACTTGGTAGGTTCTTAGGTGCCAAGACAGGTCCTGAGGCCGATGCCCTGTTCTCCTTGGGTCACTACGCTCAACTCCCTCCTTTTTACATGCCCAAGTATGTTCATCCAATAACAACCCTAAAAGAAGAAATGTACTGAAAGCAAATATTCTTTGGTCAGGCTATAGGAGTCCTCGCCTTGTAGGAGCTCCTAGTTGAGTTGTTTTTAGTTGGTAAGTAGCGCAGACTACCACTTAGGGCAACCTCTTTGATAGGTTTTTTTTAATTTGGCTGTGTTGGAGTAGCTAGTCAGTGATTTACTTCGAATCTTCTATTAGATGATGCTAGGCCTACTCCTTGTGGATGTCATGCCTTGGTTCTGTCCAGGGGTAGGCGGAGCATTGTGCTGAGTTTTATTATATATTTGTTTTGTATCAGCTTGATGCTTCTTTGGTTGTTTGTGTGCAGATATGTTCGTGGATTCAACGGGCTGAGTTGCCCTATCCCATGGTCGCCAATGAGAGCAGAATTTTGGTGCCGGAAAGTGCTTAAAAATAGCTAAAAATTATGAATATCAAGGGAAAAATATTCACCGTCAAAGGCGGCGGCTCGATCTAGGACGATTTTAAGCATAAGCAGTCGACGGGCGCCCAAGTGACACGTCCGGATTTTTAGTGTATTTTCTGTCAGTCAGAACGGGATGTGGGAGATGCATGCCTGTCCGGGATGCCGAGAGGGACGCCCAAAAATTTACAGCACGTCGATCGGAGCTCGTATGCGGAAGTTGGCCCAAAACCGGCCGGGGTGCCCAAAAAGGGGGCCAAATTTGAAATTTCAAAGGGTGTGATTAGTGGGGGGTGCCCTTTGGCTTCTCCACCCCCCTAATTTTTTCGTGGAGGGGAAGGTAGTGCCGTGAAGACAGCCGCGCAAAAAAAACGCGCCCCCCCCCAAATCGTGATGTTGCTTGTCAAGCAAGCTATGGAGTGAATTATGTCAGGCTTCTACACTTATCATTCGCTCTGTATCGCTTCAAACCACGCGGGGAATGGTAGCCTGTAGAGGGAGAGAGAAAATCAGTCTTTCTCTCTCCTCCCTCTCTCTCTTCTAAAGGCAAGTTCATGTGGGAAGAAGAAGGAAGAAGAAAGAATGATGGAGGCTTGTTCGGCATGGATCGGATTGCTCCACGGGCTGGAAATGGTGATTTGTGATTGTGCTGGACATGAAGTGCTGCTGATTTTCAGATTTGCAGGCATGGACACAAAACCCGAAACACGCAAATAAGCGGTAATTCAAAATTTTCAAAGGAAATTTGAGATTTTATGGCTTTTGATTGATAAAATGTTGTTCATGTGGGCTAAAAATTGTTTATGTTGCTGTTTTCCATGAGTTCTTGTTGGTCATAATTAGAAAATCAGAAAAATATGCATCTTGTGGTTTAAAATAATACACTAAAACACGTAAAATATGGAAAATCAAGGAAAAATGATGTTTTTGGGCATAAAAATGGGAAAATGAATAGGAACACCAACTAAACTTTCAATTTTGCTGCAAGAAGGAACTAAGGGCCACAGCCCATAAACTATCTTGAATTTTCAGTAATAAAATAATGCAAAAAATAAGGAAAAATAGAGAAAAACCATGAAAAATAGGGGAAAAATGCATTTTGGGTGCGGAAAATTAATGATAAATAAGAGCAATGTTTGTGAATGTTTGTGGGGACTGAAGCATGAGGATTTGCCTTAGTTCAAACCCACCTTCTTATTCTAGTGTGGTTTTTCCCGCTTTTTACACATGAAATGATGGCAAAATGCCCTATAAATCCATACAACAATGCAACATTTGATTGGCGGGAGGATAGAGTAGTTGAAATATGTCTAAATGCCGTGTGAGATGATGGAAAAGTTGCTGATTTCTATGCATAGCATTTTAGGACGGATAATAATTAAAATTAAGAGCTTAGTAGCACGAGGATCACCTCGGTGCTAAGCCCATGCAACGAAGCACGAATGGTAGTTGGAAACCATTAAAAGAATGTTTTTGCACTTGTGCACGATACTGTTTTGCTAAATGTTTGAGCACTAGGCATCCACCAAATGCATAGAGCATGAAAAGAATTTAGAAAATATCAGTGACCTACGATGCATTGTAATTGGTTTATTAGGACATGATCTATGATGAGAGGCAGTGAGGTACCCATGCTGTAGGTAGACGCGGGTCCCAAAGGGGAAAGAGAAGTAAGGACAATGGTACATTCCTGGACACGCTTATTTGGTACCTTGAGCGACTTGTGTGCGAAATGTTTAGATGTTGAGCGACGCATCGAGAGGCCAATCCCCAAGGTGTAGGAGAGTCGCAGAGGGTTGACGGAATTCAGTCGTAGGAGGAACCCCATGTGTATGTGATTCGAGCCATTTGGCTATGTAAAAGGGACTCCCTCTGAGGAGTAATATTGGGTTAGGATCAGTTGGACTACAACGTATTACAAACGCAATGTTTAGGAAGGCAGAGATTTTGATAGACGCTCCTGGCCGCGAGGCCGAGGGGTTGTCTTGTGCGTAGTGACGAGGCCCGGCTAGTGCATGAGCCAGTGCTGGCCCATTTTTAGGTCCATCAGCCTTTCTCCTTGATTTAAGACTTTTCTACACTTCTTGTGTTTCCAGATTCTTCTTAGCGCACCTTCACCGGCGTTTCTACCTTATTTGTTTGAGGACTTATTCATTTGAGGGTTAACATTATCCCCCTCCTAGACGAGTACCAGTTCCATGGCACTCACCGTCGTAAGTAGCGGGATTTGGCATGCATGGAAGATGTGGGTGGAAGGGACATCTATGGTTTGTCATGGAGGAGTTTTGGTGGTGGTGCGGATGAAGGTCGTTGGGGGCACGTTGTTGGTGATAGGGCTGGGATTTGCACTCATGGGTTGGTGCAGGTATTGATGTTCTAAGGATTTTGCAATCAATGATTCTCGGTGAGCTTGCATGATGATAAAGGATAAGAATTCAGAGTTGAGTGTTGATGAAGAGTGAATGACACTTTCATGGGAGTCTTCAATACCTGCAATTGAAAACCTCTCATATGTGGTCTCTCCCTTGGGGTAGTGCTACTCGAGTGCTACTCTTCTTTATCGTGCATAAGATGTAGTTCAATTAGTTTGGGAGACAAGTCGAACTCTAAGCAAGCTGAGAGTATTGTTCTGCACTTGAGGACCCAAACTGTCTATATATTTTGGTGCATATATTATGTGAGTGCTCGTGTATACTTAGATATTATGTAGTTAGAAGACCGCGGGCTAGTTCCTCGTAATGATGTGTGAATGAAGCAAAGTTGTCCATGTTGAGGATAAGTACACATGAAGGTGTATGAGACATCCTTTGCATTGTGACAGTACAATGTAGCATAATTGAATACATTGACACCGAACTTTCGATAGCTGGTAGCTACTGGGCTTGCTCAATGAGTACGGTGTACTTTTCATGGCCATTTGTGCGGTGCTTACCACGATCGATTACAATGGTACTACGGCGGATGCAAAAAGAAATCGTGCAATTGGATCAAGGTAACAGGTCTAACCATAGGCGAGACAAGATCCCTAGGTATGTCCTACCCTTGATGTGCCCTGAACAATTGTGGGGGATGTGTAGAGGGCTAGGGGACTAGGCACGGAGCCAGCGGACCAAGGTCACTGGGCGTACCTAATTTGAGGACCCCTAGGTGTCGTGCTGTGATTGTGAGTGCTTTTTCTTTCCTTTTCTTTTTTTTCTTTTTTCTTTTTTTTCTTTTTCTTATTTCATTTTCATTCCCACACTTTTTTTTAAAAGAATAACAAGAGTACAACCATTGCAATACGTTGAGGCCACAACCTTTCAATTGGATCGGGAAATGTTGAGATTCAAAGACTGTGAAACTAGATATTACATCGACGATTGTGTCCCAGCCTCGTTGCTAGAGAAACAATTGTTGAGATGGGGAGATACACTAGAGATTTGCGAAACCTCTTTGTAATGTGTGATGTTGGTACAATTGAGGTAACAGCTACCGTGAGTGCTAGGTGTAGAGTTTGACCCAAAAAGAGAAAGTGGCCACACTGATCATGCTTTGGGCCATTTGATGTGGGCGATCGGCAAGGGTGATTTTTACTTTCAGTGGTGTGGCTTCATCATGGCTCCCTGACACTTCGTGAGAGTATATGCAAGTCACATGCATCACTTATAAGAACAGATGCAACACAAAAAGATATTACTTTATCAAAATCCGATGGTGCTGACTGCGATGCATATCCTCGGTGCTTGTTAAAGATGTGATATATATTAGTAGTAGGTAAGGGAGGTTTATACAGTTGGGGAGCATGTCCCTTTAACCACTTAAGGACAAAAAGTCATGACAAAATGGCATTTGGCAAGCAGCTTATACACATAGGGCCTATTCTATTTGTATGAAGCGTGGTGAATTTGGGTGATTAGACAACTGGGGCTGTGCCAGTGGTGGGCTCCTATTAGGCTGGGCGGGGAAGATATCGATGGTGTAGTCCCTGGCTGCAACTATTTCAAGAATGCCTCTTTTCGGTGCATACCTCTCTAGAGTAGGCATGTAGCGTTCTGGTGGGGGCGCTAGTGCCTTATGCTCTCCTCCTATGGAGGAGAGCTTCCTTGCATGCCAGCTGCATTGTGTGCTCCATTACGGCTATTGTGGAAAAATATGCAAAATGTGAACCAAGTTTAGGCTTTGAGGCAGGATAGAATTATTTGCATGAAAGGGATTAAACAATGGATCATCAAGTGCATATGAGGAGGAGTGCGGTGAGGTGAGGCATGCAGTGTTTGTCGTAGAGGGACAGCTCCCATGATTATATTCATCATGCTTCGACTGCGGGGTGTATTCCAGCTATAGCAGATCTTGGCTTATGCTAAGTTGCGTGGACTGGTTGTCATGGAGTGGAGCAAGGCTCGTCCCTAGAAGGATAGACCAAAAAGGGGAAATGTATATAGAAGGGGATGGCACCCCATCTACACCGTCAGAGATGTTGGTCAGGGCTTCCTATGGCGGTAATGAGGGTTGCATGTCCTCCACTTGGAGGTGGGAATGGTCACACGACTTCTAGACGTGTGGTGAGAGGAGGACCTGAGGAGCTCCAGCCTGTCAAAACCAACTCTTCTCCCTGTGCTTGACTATCATTGCTTGTGTGTGTTGATATTATCTATACAGGGTCACAAAACTCATTGTTTATTTATGTACATATTTACAAATCCATGTCACTTCGTGAGGATAAAAACCAATTGTAGAACTCAGGATTGTATTGGAGTGTGGCGCACGCATCCAGTACTCATAGCAGCTTACTCAATAACGATAGATATTTTGCAACATCGAGTAGCATGGTACCTTGTCCAAGTCTATTGGCAACATGTAACTCCTCCTCAATGAGAACCTTATCAACTAGAGAGTTCTCTCAGCTAGTTCCAGCTAAGTCCGTACCCTGAATGGTAGTCAGCACTCGAAAGGAAGTTGGCGCCACATAGGTTGGGTCTCTTAGAGACTGCCATTTGGCCAATTACTCCTCTGAGACTCATAATCTGGGCTCCTAGTTCGGCCATTGTAATGTGATTTTCAAACCAACGTTTTTCAAATTGACTTTGACTCTCTGATTTTCAATTTAATTGCTCTATCTCTAAGAGATTTGGTTGGCATAGCATATCATTGAATGTCACAATTAAGCATAGTTCATCAGCTTCCTCATTAGAGATGAGTCGCATGCGTTCATGCAGGAGCCTATCATAGTGTTCGTCAAGATCCTTGACAACTCCAGCACTTTCAAAGCACCTAAAGCCTAGGCTTGAGGAGCTAAACAGAGGGGAATTAGCTAAAGAGCTAGACTCTCCAACCCTTGGTATTGTCTCCTAACCTTCTTGTTTCAAGCCTAGCCTCACTCACTGGTTCTCTCTGTTCAACATGCGCTTGTAGCAACTCTTTTAACAAGTTCTTGCTCTCATCACTAGGCTTGCTTGGCATGTTGGAATGTTCCTTGTCTTTCCCTCGAGGTTTGATGAGGTCACCGTTACTAAAGGTTGTGATTATCCTCACACCTAGTAGCGTAAAGTGTATCCTCTGTGTGACATAGTTGACCTCACACTTGGTTGCCCTTTTGAAGGGTCGTCCAAGGAGGGTTTCCTTTCCACAACTAGCATTATTTGGAGGAACATGGAATAGGACATGCAAGCTTTCAGTTTCAATAGTTACAAGGATTTTGCACTTTCCTATGAGTGTTTGTGGGTGTCCCTCGTAAGGACTAAGAGTTGCATTAGTCGCTGTGAGCTCTAGTTGGCCTAGTAGGGTCCATGCTTCATAGGTCAAGATATTAAAATCTTCCCCTTCATCAATGAGAGCATTGACAGTATGCTCTCTTTTTGCAGTGAGTTTGACCCTAAGATAAGTATGCGGTACTATGTCTTCATCTTCCAAGTCTTGGCTTATAAATTTAAGCCTTTTGAAAAATGCCCTTGATTCCCCAACTGCATGACCAGATGTGGATTCTCCACTAATGTCTTGGATCGTCTGTGCAGTGCTATTCAAGGTGCATCTATCGTCAAGACTATCATATCTAGTCATCCTCGCAGTTGTAGCTTGATATTGTTGATTTTCGCTTTGACTAGATGCAATCCGAATGCAACACATATGTGTTTTTGCGGTATGTCCTTTTTGCTCTTGTTAGCTAGATTGACCCATTGAGGTTCTAGGGTCTCTGGTTGTCTTTGTTTGGGAATGGGCTTTTGGTTGCTCCTTTGCAAGTGAGAATTCATGCTTGTGTAGAGTCATTACTACATTAGGATCTAATTTAGAGGACCTGTTACAGCACACGCTTTCTCTCCAACCTACTTGGGGGAGGTGCAGCTCTACGGGGGTCTACCGGGGGGGAGGGGGCAGTACCCCCCGGCCCGGAAGGCCGTCACAGTAAAGGCCATGCGCGATTTGAAGGACCATTTATAGCCAAGTTTTGAACTACTTGCTCTAGATTTCAGCCCAGTGATAGATCTATGGTGTGGTTTTGACTCTATATGG
Source organism: Lygodium microphyllum (assembly GCF_053477565.2). Lineage (NCBI taxonomy): Eukaryota > Viridiplantae > Streptophyta > Polypodiopsida > Schizaeales > Lygodiaceae > Lygodium > Lygodium microphyllum. The sequence continues at coordinate 6,880,626 of NC_141154.1, forward strand.
TCTCTTGGTCAATTTTAGGGTCTACAGGTTAAAAGTTGTTAAAATCCAAATTCGGCCCAACAGGTCCAAATTGCAGGGGCCGAATGTCCGATTCGGCCTGTCTGAATGGCCGAGGGGGGCCGAATGAGAAAGGGCCGAATGTAACTGGTCCAACTGCTAACTTTGACCGGTTCAAGTGCAGTTGTTTGAGGGCCGAGTGGGTCGAGGGCTGAGTGGCCAAGTCAGGTGGGCCGAGTATGAAGTGGTCCGAGTGCTTCACTGGGATGGTCCGAGTGTAGTTGGCCGAGGGTCGAATACTAAAGGATCGAACGGCCGAGTCAGGTGGGCTGAGGGCCAAATGTAACTAGTCTGAGTGGGGTTGGGCCGAATGGCCGAGTGGTCCAAGGGCCGATTCTGGGACTCAGCCTAGAATTGCCGTCACTCGAACAGGCTAAGCGCGACACATTTTTTTACCGGACTTTCAAGAATTCGTCGCGCCAAGTGATCGAGGCCTTCCTACCTGTTGAGCACCTCCAGATTCAAGCTACTCATGTAGGGGAATAATGTGTGGAATTACCTGTGTTGGGCAAATAACTCCTAGATGACAAGATTAAAGCAGGTCCATGCAATGAAGCTCTCTCTCTCTCTTTAGCTCTCCTAAAATCTTGCAATGCAAAATGTGGCCTTTCTTGCCACTCATGGCTCCTTATCACCCTGCCCAGGCCTATACTCACCTTAGTCTTGCTTCCCTTACTAATATTTAACCCAAATTTTTATTTTTTGTCCTTCTTTACCCTGTTTTAGCCTGTTATATAGCAACAGAAAACCCTACTGTATGCTCCAATGTTTTGCTCCTATCCTTCTTAAATGCAAGAAAAAATCATAAGGGAAATACTTACACTACTCCATCATGCTTTCCCAAGTCCAAAAACCAAAAACCTACTTGTTAAGGAGATCGAATACCTCTTCAAACTCCATCGCTTCCTACCTACCTACCTTAAGCACCGGTTCGGGGAAAACCCTACTTCAATGCTCGATTCAAAACGTGCAAGCACTCAAGGCTTGAATCCGTTGGTCCTGGCAACGGAACCAAAATGTGGAAGCTCACGCTCAATCGCCAAGACCCACGGACCGCTTATTGCTTCAAGTGTTCTAAGACGAGCACTAATGGCTGCCTCTTACATAGTCGATGCGCTACCTATCCATGAGTGTAGTGAGCTTACCTCCATGCCGATTGAGTTACCTCCTCTCTTCCACACTCCGACAGCTCCACGATCCAAGTGCAAGCTTCAAGCAAGCTCCATCCTCAAGCTCCACGCTCCAAGCTCCATTACCACGAGTAAGACAAGAGAAGAGAAGAAGCAAGGAGAAGATGGAGAGCTTCTCCTCCTCGGTCCCTCACCCTCACACACTCACTCCCTCACACTTCCACACTCCCTCTCTCAAGCACAAGCTCAAGCAAGCAAGAACAAGAAGAAGAAGAAGAAGAGGAGAACCACTTTAGGCCACACACAAGAATGAGCTTCTCATTCACTTTTCAACTTTACATACAAAACCTTAAATCCCTTTTGGGCGGTCATCCCCTTATCCCCTTTTTTACATGGCTGGCCGTGGCCTAGGCCCTTTTTCCCGTTGTCCTATCTTCCTAGCTTCCTTTCCACCACCCATCTACCTTTACAAATTGCACAGGTGAGAGCTCGGGACTCTTAAAATAAATCATGGAGCGCCCTGCACCTTTTTTACAAGAGTATTGACTTGCGCTTTTTCTCGTACGCCTTTCTCCTTGATTTAGGACTTTTCTACACTTCTTGTATTTTCAGATTCTTCTTGGCACACCTTCATCTTTTGTTTCACTTTTGCCTTGGCCTTGTCTTCTGCTTTAGATTTTCTGGCTTTTCCACCTTATTCGTTTGATGGCTTATTTGTTTGAGGGTTAACAAGCCGAAATTGATCACATCCTAAATATAGGTCGCGCATAGAATAAACTACTCTACCTGCAAAAATTGGACCCGAACCAACATTTTGGATTGTGACACGAGTAGCAGGCTATAGATCTTGAATGAATCATAAAGATCATTTTTCTTGGGCATGATAAACCATCGGTTTGAGTAAGGTGCTGAAGAAGGTTCTAAAATCTTCATTCTGATCTTCTCATTTAAAAGTTCCAATAATTTGGGCGAATGCGCCCTTGGAATAGGAATAGGCTTGAGGTTCCAAGGTACATGTGGGACCGTAAAAATGACCATAGGAGCCACAATATTTGGATCCATACAACCTATTTCCCTTGGCTAAAATGCAAAATCTTTTCCATGTTTCATTAGCATTTTCATAAAAGAGTGTTTTCCAGTCGGCGAAAGGAAAGAATTTTCACCTATTTTGAGCTCTTTTATACTTTCAAATGTGAACTTCTGACCAATGTTGGAAGGATCACGAAGACTTGGCTGATTTGTTGCCCTATCAGCCAGTCCTTCACTTTCAGGAGGTAGTGGGACTGCCACAGGCTTGACTTTCTTATCCACCTTCTTGTATTTTATCTCCACTTGTGCTTGAGCCTTGTTGAGTAAACCAATGTCTTCCTGCTCAACAAATTCTTGAATTGTTTGATAAAAATCCAATGTACATACTTCTATGGATTGATTTTCAACCTGGTTTTCTGTATGAGCAACTGCATATATTCCAACCAATGTGTTAGTAGTAATCAATCCAAAAAAAAATGCTCGAAATATCTTCATTTTCAGCCATCATGTCATACGTTTTCAGCTCCCTTTTTACATGACATAAGTATTTTCTTTCAGCTTTAGTCATGGCTGGAAGAGACTTATAACAACCCATACTATTGGTTGTACATACATACAGATTTGCTAGAGACACAGTTTCTGTAGCATAAGGAGATTCAATCTTTTTACATGACTCACTGCCATAGCCTCCTTTTATAGCAGGAGGCACAAGATAATCACGCAGTTGAGTTCTATTTCGATGATGGTTAACACACACAGTAAGAAATTGGACAACTCATTCATTATCCTTGCTTCGGATTCGAGCATAGGAAGAACTATCATCAAGAGCTTTTGTTTCCAAGCGGGCTTCAAAAATGTAAGCTTGCTTAAGAATGATAGGGTAACTACAAGAGTCTTGAACAAAAAAGTAAAAATTGTCTTTTATGTCTCCAATAGTTACCTGCACATTAGGACATGCAGCATATAACTCTCCATAAGAGTTGTTTGCAGCTCTCATTTTCCAACTTAGATCAACATCTATGGGCCATTCGCCACTTTCATAGAGACTCCTTGCCATGACGTTTATCTCTGAGCCATGGTCTAAGAGTGCAATACATGGTGTTTCTTTTTCTCCAATTTTGACGACTGTCTCAATTGTTGCTCTTGCCCAATGCGTATGGGAGTAGTGACTACTTGGAATGAACCAAGCCTCTTCCTCCTCATGCATGTGCTATAGATGGCCTTCTTTTTGAGAGGTGGGTTGCCCAACTGGTTTGGACCAGCTGACCATTACATTTTCAGCTTTCACTTCTTTAATTTTTACATTCGTGCTTTCTTTATCTTCAGCTTCAATTGCTACAATTAATTCTTTAACTGCTTCAAGTTGAATTCCTAGTGAAGTCAACTTCTCTTCATTCTGCACAAAAACTCGAAGAACTTACAAAAAATCATGCAATGTTTCTTCAGCTTCATCACCAAAATATTGTCTTTTCCTTTTGATTACATTAATAATTACATCATGGAATTCACATTTGGCAATTCCAAGAAATTTTCCTAAGCTGAATTCAATTTTGCTTCCTAGAATTAGTTCTTTTAGGACTGGTTTGAGATTGGTTGCAGATTCTATGTCAGGCTGCAATTTGTAGCATGGCTACTTGTCTTTATTCTTTCCTTCGGTCTTCTTTGTTTGTGGCGCAACTTCCATCTCTTGATCTGGGGTTATATTTTTAACAAGCTTTGATTATTCAGGTGTTCTTCTAGTTACCCGTTTTGGAGGGCAAAAAGAGGAAAGCCTTGGTTCATCTTCTCTTCTTCTATTTTTTTCAATCAAGATTTCTTTATAATTGATGTCAGCCAAATGTGCAAAGGTGAAAAAAGAATCTACCTGTTCTTTCTAACTAGTTATTCCTCAAATGCACTGACTAGCATTAGCCAAATCTTCTTTGGTTGTTTTACCATGTTCCATTTGATCTAGTGCCTGCATCCATACTTTAGATTACACATTAGCTTTACATGCTTTCAAACTTGATTTAGTTGGCTCAATTTACAACCCATAGGTAGCTGCATCAATTGCCGCATAGGCATTCTTTACAACTAAATCTTCTAATCTTTTCTTCATTCCACCACTGCTAAAATTTGGCTCTAGTGGAAGACCTGTTTCAGCTGCATGAATTTTTTCGTCTTTCCAAAAGACGAGCTTATGTGCTTCATCCTCACAGAAGGCAGAACACTCCCTCTTGTCATGTTGTTGGCTGTCACACCAAATACACCACCTCTTAAAGCCTTCTCTCATGGGTCTTTGAGTTGATGAACGTCCTCGTTCTTCAACTTTGACATCCATCTTCTCCACCTTGGAACTAATTTCTATAAGATTCAGATGAAGGTCATGCATGCTTTTACTGAGTTCAGTCATGACATCATTTTTAAAAGAAACAGAAGAAGAAAGAGTTGGTTGATTAGTCAAAGGAATAGGGGATTATGAAGGTGGAACAAGCTCCATCAATGGAGTTGTTGAAGTTGAAGTGGAGCCCAATCTTAGTCTCATTTGCTCTCTTCGAGCAATCATGTTAATTGCATCAGTAACATCTATCCATGCAGTCTTGACTCCTAATTCGGAGATAGCATCTTCTAGGCGATCAGCAAGCTTCTCTTATAGAATGGGATCTGCAGCCTTAAGGAATAATTCAATCTTCTAACCTTCCATACTTTGTTAGTTTTCAGTATCAAGTTGTCCAAATTTACTTTCAAACTCATGATATAAAGTGGTTGTAGCTAAACCTTTGTTGGATATCTCAACCCAATCAGTGAAACCTTTCTTCTTCATTAGGCCAGAGTCTTCTATGAAAAATTCTTTGCGTACGGCCTTTTTGAATGTAGCCCAATCTACATCTTGCTAAAAAAGACCATGGATTCTTTCTTGAAGACCATGCTTGGCTAGTCTGGAAAAATAGTGACTCCATGCATGCTTCGGTACACCAAAGAAGAGCATTTTCTCAACATACAAGTGAATAAAAATAGAGACATTTTGATCATTAAATTGTTTTAATTCATGCCCAACTTCCTCTAGGACCTTGATAGATGTGGAATCAATCTTCTCTTCATCTTGCCTTTGTTGTTGTTGTAACATTTGGATTTGTTGTTGTTGAGTCTGCTACAGTCTGCGCACCAATTGTTGTAGAGTATCTTCTAAAGAATCCCCCATCTTGGAGTTCTCTTACACAGACCTTCATGTTGGGATCACCAATGTCGCAGTGCGTAGGGTTGAAGGTCACCATAGGGGTTTGGCAAGAGAAGAATGTATGGGGATTCAAGAGCTTAGACTCCGGAGATGGTAGAGATAAGAGAAGGGTTGAATATTTCAATCCAAATTCTTGAAGATAAGAGACAGCACGGTGAAGGTAGATTCAAGGAGAGGAGTAGATGGAAGAGAAGGGGTTCGAAGAAATTGAAGATGTAGAAGAACACTCAAAAAAACAATTAGAGAATGTAGAATAATACTAACATAGATGAAGCATGTTAGTTTCTGTCAGCATTATGAGAAGATATAACTCTAATAGACAAAAAAATGTATAAAATAATACCTTTCTCTATGCTGCTCAGATCGCCAATCTGATGCTTCAATTGGCTCCAAAAGGAGGGTAAAATTCTAGCACACCTGGCTAGAATTCTGCCAGATCACTCCTTCTTCATCTCCCCCTTCAGAGTGTTGTTCACTGCCTGAAAACAGTGATCGCCCGTCGCGTGATTTCGTCAATCTCTCTTTTTATATAAAATCCTCTCAATTTGGCTGAAAGCTACATGCTTTCTTTTACATGTCATCCTAATCTAGAAGTTGTCTATAGTTTTATGGATTTTTACAAGAGATAATATCTAGAATATCAAAATTTGGCTAAAAACTTGTCCAAAAAAAATCTAATATTTTGGATCATGGACACTAACACTAATGCCTAAAGTGGCATTGGCTCTCTAAATCTAAAAGGAAACCACACTCTAGATTTTTTTCTACATGGTGTGCATATAGCGGCACGACACCGAGAAGGTGCTCAAGAAGCCCAGGAGTGACGGGAGCTCGAGAGAGTCAACTATGGCTGTCGGGAAGGAGACCCCATGAGTGTAGGTAATCAATAGGAAGCTAAAGGAGTCACAAACCAAGTCGAAAAGCTTAAGCAACCATGCTCTGATACTAGTTGAAAGGTGAGAAGGATCGAAGATTTCTTGGAAGAGCTATGGCAGGAGAGGAAGAGCAAGAAAGAGAGAGAGACCAAATGGGAACTCCAATAGTCACAATGTGTGACTGGGTCTTTCTTTATTCAAACTATCACTAAAAGAATAAAGAATAAAGTGATGGTGATGGGCTCCACCACCCGCAATGTGCAGTGGAGGGTATTGTCAGTGTAATAATACACGGGTGACTAGACGGAGGCGCCTTTATCCCCAACAATGCGCACATTGTAGAATATCGAGACAACTCCACTATCATATGCCACTTTGGATTTGCAAAGCTACTGTCAACAGAGAAATCAAAAAAGCTCACAGTTGGAACCTTTGGTGGTGTATCCTCATCACACATGGTGGTGTCAAGCTCTTCCATGGCAAGCTTCTTCTCCTTCCTTGACGCTCGAGGCATGGGGTTCTTAGCTACCATTCCTTGATCCTTGGGTGGTTGAACTAGGAGGATTTGGAGAGTAGGTAGACTAGTTTAGGGCAAGGCCACAAGTTTGAACTTAGTAGTAGAGTCATCAGAGGAGTGTGAGTGAGACGACGCAGAACCAACACGGGCACTCTCACCTTGCTATTAGTGGAGGTGTGGAGTGGCAGTGGATTGAGGTTGGGTAGAAGGGATAAAATTGGCATTCATGTCCAACTCATCAGGTTTGTCAAGCAAGGGTGGGAGCTTGGAGCAAGAGTTCATCATGGCGACTTAGAGTTTTTGCTTAAGATTTTCCAAGTGGTGTCATAATCCCCCTAGAGTTCATCAATGGTCTCTAGGCTGAGTGGGGTCACATCATCCGGGTGCTCTACTCCCATTGCACATGCATGAATGAAAACATTTTTATTCCCCAACAAATACACTCTAGTAGTACAGATGTCATCTATAAAGGCCAACTAAGCCTGCTAGCATGTGGATAGTATTCATGGAGTGCAGCATCCATCTGTCAAAGTTGTTCAAAGAGAGAGATGTTGACTTGTTGCTTTAGGCAGTCCACTTGGGTGGTGAGCTCATGATGCTGGTGTTGTGGTGCCAGGTGAAGAACCCCATTGACAAAGTTAAGGGACCGGTGCACCATTTTCTAGCTAAAATCCATAGGGATAGAACAAGTTGCTGGGATAGAGTCACAGAGGATGGCATGGTAGTAGAGGAGATGTCATTCAAACTTGTAAGTATCATTGAAGTAGGGACAGGGTGCTTGTTGTCTTGGGAGGTTCTTCCTTCAACTGGTGCTTTTATCCTTGAGATTTGGGACAAGTGAGTTTGGTGGATAGATTATGGTGGAGGTAGACTTCTTGGGTGAGTTGGGGCAATTGCTTTCTTGGGGAAACTCGCTATACTTTGGTGCTAGCTTGGTAGTGTCTTAATGTATTTGGTCCTCTTTTTTGAGGAATTGTTGTTTAGGGCTCTATTCTATCGGGTCTTAATGAGGGATAGGGGCTAGGCTCGTGTGAGCTTCCAAGCTCAAGTTAAGACTAGACGATGTTTGTCACAGGCAGTGGAAGATGATGGGCTAGGGCAAGGAGGGCAACCAGGGCAAAGAGTAGGGTAAAATATTGGCTACACATTACCTTCATTGTTTTCATGTTGTCCATCCTATGGACTAGGCATTTCACATCGATGAAGAGGCGATCATAGAAGACATGAGCCCAGGTGACAGGAAGAGCCAAAGGAGAGAAGAAGAGAGAATCAAATTTTTTGGATACACTGAACACCTTGGCATACATATATAGGGGCCACAAGGAACTTTAGAGTATCATGCTTGGATTTGTGGGGGTCAAGAAGACTAGACATGTAGTATTCTTTGTGAAGAATCAAACCAAAGACCTCTTCAATGGCCAAGGTGGAGAGCAATGGAGGGTCTGGATTTCCATGATTGGGTTGGCATAACTTCTTCTGGACTTGCTTGGTTGACAGGGTGTACTTGTGACCTTAGACGTAGATGGTGGAGCCTAAGATAAGCTTGTCCAAGATGGACTATGTGTCAAGTTGAATTGGGAAACTACTCCATGGAAATCTAATGAAGTGGTTCAGCTCTAGGGAGTCGATCCAAAGCTATACTTTAACAATAGTCATTAGGCTAGGAGGGAAAACTTCCTTGGTTGCTAGTTTAAAGGTAGCCATGGAAGTGAGGACCAAGAATATAGATACACAGAGAACATAAAATAAGGGAAACAAGATCGACAAAGCAAGGCAATGATCACAAGATGAAAAATGACGATGATGAGAGAAAGAAACTTCATTAAAAGGCTATTGAGTTAACGTGAATGTGATGTGGCCAATGCATGTTCACCATGTCATAATAAGCCATAAAAGGGCATGATGAAGATGGGCTTTTCAAGATACCATGCTATCGTCAAGGGTATCATCAAATGACTAGGGTTTACAAATGAATGTCACCTCATTGTGACATGTGACTACTAGATTCGAGCAACCAGTAGGGTGAAATATCTAGAATTTGATTGTAAAGGTGGAGCAAAGGTAGTAGAAGAGTATGGGTTGATGGGAAATGGACACATGAAGCCATCAATATGATAATGGCATATCGGAAATCCATTCATGAGAGCTTTGGTAATAGTTCTCCTTGTAAGTCAGCAGTTTAGAAAGAGTTAATACCGGAATCATGGAATACCTAGAAGGGACCACTCCATCAAAATTTCAACTTACTTGGGAGCTTGCCCATCTAGGTCATAAAGATGAGTTGGCCATTTTGGAAGAGTTGTTTATTGGTAATCCTATTGACTTGATGCTTTTGCCAAGCTTGGACTTTGGATAAAATGTAAGCATTGTGGATCTAGTCTTCTACCAACTCGACAAGGGCTTCCATCTAGAAGGGAAGGGATTCCTTGGGGATAAGCAGTTCTTGTACCATGATCCATAGACTGGGTACTACATACTGCAAAGGTGTGATGGCTTATAGGTCAAATGTCAATTTGTAAGGTGTCATTTTGGTAGCAGCCTTAAAGTAATTATAGTATGCCCATAATGCAGTTGGAAGCTTTGTTTCCCAGCCTTTTCACTTTTGATTTTCCAATTTAGTTAAAATTTTACAAAGCACTTTATTTATGGATTCTGCTAAGCCATTACGTTGCAGATAATAGGGTGATGACTTCTTATTGATCTGATGAAAAATGAAGACAATTCCTTAATTATCTTATTAATAAAATGGGTACCTCAATCACATACTAATTAAATGGGAATACCATAACGGGTAAAAATATCCCTGAATAACCATTTGACAACCAATTTGGTGGTGTTGTCCAGGAGAGCCCATGATTCCACCCATTTGGTATAATAGTTAGTTGTGTTATCAAGATGTACTTGGTTTTCTTATATACTACTACAGGGAGATCAAACCAACAAAGTTGAGGCCCCATTTTTAAAAGGGCTCCAAGGGTAGGATTGGCTAAAGTGATAAGAACTCTCTCTAAAGCAAAGTTGATCTAGCCTTTGGCAAGAATTACATTGTACCCACTTACACACATCATGATGTATAGTTGGCCACCATGGCCTAGTGGATTTTTTGGTCATATTAGTAAAAAAAAATGGCATTCAAAAATCCCTTGGTGAGCTTTCTTCCTAGAATTGTGGATTACTCCATTGGTAAGACTACTCTCTATAGCACCTCGGATAGGGTGTGGTAATATAATTGGCCCATGATACCCTCAAAACATCAACTCCAAAGAGCAAGTCATTTTCATTGATCCTTCTAGAGATAGGTGGAGACACTCCGATCTCCAAGAAGGTCAACATATTCTCATTCCAGGTCCATGGTGGATTAGGTGGTTCGCGCTCTAGTTCATCAGCTTCTACTATAAATAAGTGGGCATCTGGGAGATCATCATCAACACCTATTGGTGCTTCTCTAGAATCTAAGCAAGAAAGAAAGTTAGCCATTATATGTTGAGTTTCCCATCGATGTATCACTTTGTACTCAAATTCTTGTAGCAACAGAATCACCTTGTTAATCTTTCCATCACATTTTGCTGCTTAACTAGATAAAACAAGGCTAAGTCATCCACATGAAAAATATAAGCATGCCCTAGTAGATAATACCAAAATTTCTTAACGGAATAGATCATACCTAGGCATTCTCTTTCAATGACAGAGTAATTCTTCTCCACATTGGATAATCTTTGGTGGCTTGCATAGAAGGCTAGGAGGGACCATCCATTGGAATCTTCCTACATGAGAACACTGCTAACTACCACATTAAATGCATCAACAAAGACATGAAACAATTTTTTCTAATCTAGGGAATCACTATGGGGGCTTAGGATAATAATAGCTTAAGCCATCGAAATGCTAGGTCTACCTCCTCATTTCATTGAAAAACAAATGTTTCCACATGTGCCAACTAATTCAAGGAAACAACCAAATGGGCCGAGAGTCATAGGTGGTGCCTATGCCACCAGAGTTGTCCCAAGAATCAAAGAACTACAGATGGTGAATCTAGTAGTACAACCTACATGATGACTACCACCTTTATGGGGTCAACAACAATGCCATCTTTGGAAATAATGTGTCCAAGAAAAACACCTCTATGAATAGCAAATACACATTTTAAAGGATTCAAACTCAAACTTACCTCTCGACATCTTGTTGGACATAACTAGAGGTGCATTAAGTGGAGTATGACCATCCCAAAGACATTGAATTCATCTAAAAAGACTCTCATGAAATCAATGAGATAGGGGCCAAATATCTCGTGCATGTCCCATTGGAAAGAAGTTGAGGTATTTTCCAAACCAAACCACGTTACGGTACACACATAGACTCCCCATGCTATAATGAAAGGCATCTTGGATTGATCCTCCTGGGCAAGGTGTACTCAGTTATAGCTACTAAATCCATCAAGGAAAGGATACATCTCCTAACCAGCCACTTCATCTAGAATTTTGTATAGGTAGGGAATAGGGAATGGATTCAAAATAATGGAGGCATTGGGCTTTCTATAGTCAACACAAATCCTTAGCTTCTTATTCTTCTTAGGGACAATGATCATTTGTGAGATCTAATAAGCGTGATCTACTAGGGCTATGAAGCCAACTTCCAATAGTCTGTCCAATTCTTCCTTATGGCTACTTTGGCTATGTGTGTATTCATCTAATATCTCTACATCCAAAGTGGAATAGCATCCGACTTCAAGGAAATCCGGTACCAGTAGAATCTTAGATCCAATCCTTTCATTTTCAAACAGTCCCAAGCAAACACATCCTTGAATTCTTGAAGTAAACTAACTACTTTCCCCAGGAAACTTGGCTCAAGGTGAGCACTAAGTTTTACCAATTTGGTTTTCTTAAAACCTAGAAACACTCTAGCTAATTCATCCTCTTTTACTCTCTTGACTTTTTGCATATGAGCTTCAAACTCCCTGACTATCTTTTGAGTTGAATGTCTACAACTAGAACTCGGTAGTGTATATTTCATCATGACCCATTCATCTACTCTCCATCCTACCACTTTGCGGTGGACTCTCTCGTGTTTTGCCCTTTCTTAAACAAAGGACCTATGGGTTTTATTGTTTCTTCCTTGTTTTTCTAAATTGGGTTACCACATTGACATCTGGCTCTAGTAGCTCTTTAGTTTTCACAGTATTGGCTCCGAACATGGTTGTTGAGCCTTAACTTTATCGTCTTCCAACATCATATGCCTTAGATTTTGGACAGTCTGATCTCTAGTGTCCTTCCTACATATAGAATAAACAATGTTTAGAAAATCGCCGATCTCTTCCTCTCCTACCATGTATGCCACAACCACCACTAGTTGCTAATACTCCTTATTTGTATAAGCCATTATGGGCGTCTGCACCTAATTGGCTCATATAGGATTCCATTGGCTAGATTGGGATGCTTCAATACCTTGCCATCCTTCAGCACAAACCATCTGATAGCAACCATTGTACCAACAATAGTCCGTGTTGTGAATGGCCGTATTATAGATGTCACACCACTGCTAATTCAAGTTGCATTTAGCCTAGACATGGCCCAAATTATTACAATGTGTATACCGTAGATTCTTTGGCCTTGTTCTTTTAAGTTCTCATTGAGGATTTTCTTCCCTTTTCTTTCTTCTTGGACTTGCTGGGTTTTTTCTCATTCTCATCCTCAGAGTCATCTTTCTCCATTATTAAAAGCTAAGTATAACAATACTAGAAACAATCCTCTCATTTTCATCAGTCGAGGAAAGCACATATTCATGATCTTACACAGCATGACCACAACATCGCGTATGCCTTCTTCTTAAGATGTAGGATAAACTCTTCCACATTGGGTCTTACAACACAATAGTCTCAACAAGATACTTGCAAATGCTAAGGTTTGACCCCATCCACATCAAGGGTGGCAAAATTTTTTATCTTTTTGATAACCCTTTAATAGCACACCATTGATTTCAAGTATTACAAACTAGTCAAGAACTAGCCTGCATATCCTTGAAGAGCAATGTATTTGAGGGTTGCACATTTAGCCACCAAGGCTACCTTGCTATAATATCCAAATTCCAAATGAGAAAAGGAAGGCACATAATTTAAAAACAATGTTTCAAATAGCAATACACCATCTCAGTTGAACTATAGAAACACCACAATGCTAAGGTTAATACTAAGAAATATCCAAATAATACAACGCACTACCAAATTGAAAGTCTCTCCCACGGCCCCATTGCCATGCTTGCCATCATTTTTCCCACTTACTACCAAAGTATGTGAACTATGAGAAGCATCAATATTCTTTTTGTTGACTTCCTCATTCAACAATGCGCCATCTACTTCTTGTAACTTCAACCCATCTTTGGGCATATTTGCACACATGGTAGTGTAGAATGTGTCCCATGACTCAAGTAAGGTGACCAATAAAAATAGTGATGAGAGATTCTCTTTAAAATCTATCCCTTATGAGGTCAAGTGGCTAAAAATAGAGTTGAACTCATTCAAGTGGGTAGATATACGAGTTTCTTTAGTCAATACATCTCAGAGGCAGGGCTTTACTTATCATAGAGATTCTCAATTTTCTTCCATCATTGCCATGCATTGTACGTGACGTTGACAACATTGTAATACATCTCCTTACAGAGTGGCAGAATGATTGTAGACTTGCATATCTCATCCAAATCAGCCCAAGTCTCCTAATCAACAATTGGAGGTTTAACACTCAATTTTCAATGGCTTGATCTGTGAATTCTACCTAAAACCTACCAAATATGTCTTTTTCAATAGCTATAATTTGCGCCATCCAACTTGTCCATGTTAAAGATTGCACTATTGTTTGAATGACCAACCATACTGTAGTAAAATTTGGCATAGTGTAGAGTAAACAAAAAACTATAAATTCTTGCAAATCGATCTTGAAATCATTGCCAAATCAAGCAAGAGACAAGAGATACTACCAAAGTAATGAATTATTCACAAACTATAAGCAAAAGGCTATCAAGAGGAGGTGACTACTCTCATAAATAGTCTAGAAATCTACAATTATAGCATGCTGAAAATAGAGTACAATAGAAAGAAATCAAAGCTAAGTATGAGCTATCACTAATAAAATGTAAACTACAACTGCCAAGGAAGAACTGCAACTAGCAGTGAATGAATATGCAACCAACACCAAGAATGTCAAAGGTCAATGTGTCAAACTGAGACACATCCTATAGGCATAAGCATCATGCGTATAGTAGGTCTCATAGATAACAAAAGAGACCTACCATACATCACCAACAACAATATGATAGAGATAGGTGATGACCCAAAACATAAGCTAGATCAGCCCACTAGGCATCAATTGAATACATATAGCATGAAGAGAGCATGTATATCTCACATTGAATCCCACTATCTCACCATAATCAATAACACAAACCAAATGCTCTATATCACATCCAAGTGTCAAATATGACTCAATACATAAAGCCAAATAGCCCCCACTGAAACAAAAGTCAAATTCCAAATGAGCAAACAAAGCTCAAGACATCATGGGAATGTCATCCACACATCCAAGATCCATATAGCATACATCTAAAAGTATCTGACCCAAGTAGTCTACAAAGTTTTGAGTAGTAACATCAATGAAGTATCCAAGTAGCATTCATAACAATGAATGATAACCAAGCATGTAGCATCACTCATAGATATTGGTACATCCTTTAGATAACCCTAATGGCATCAAGTAGCTATAGGCATAAGCTTTGACTATAAAATGCTTGCTCTCCTAAAATATTCCATCAATAAAAATCTTTGATCAATTGAGCTAAATGCAAGCTCAAGCAGGCCAATGGCATTACAAGACATTATCATAACATCCCAGCATCAATGTGATTGCATAGGGTCATCAATGAATACATGTATGAGCTCCAAACTATGAAAGAGATTGATGCCAGGAGGCATATTTCACGATGGATTGCATGCCACGGTGGATTCCGTGAGGTTTTACGGTGGATTCCGTAAACTTTGATGACTGGAGCTCATACACAAAGTGGATTCTTTGTGCAAGAAGTTGATGAGGGACGCCTGTCCTTTTCGGGCATTTCATTAATTTAGTGTGTACATGGGTGATTCCATAGCGGGTGATTCCGCAAAATACATATTAAATTAATAAACGTTTATGAGTTTAGAGTGCGCACTCGTAATAAGTTAAGGTTAGGATTTATTTCTAACCAGTTGATTTATTTATGTAGCTGAAGACTGCTAGGTATTCACTTTTGTCGGTTTAATTGTATTATTTTACTAACGATTGTGAATGCTTCAGTTGATGTGTAGAGATAGCAGCAGTGGCGAAGGAAAGCATTGGATGATAGCGAGCATTCCATTTATGGATTATATTTTGATGGGCGCATACCTTAGGTATGACGCCTATATTTTGTCACGCCTATTTATTGAGGCATCGGATATTTATTATTATTTTGTATGCGCATGGGCGCACGATTATGTTATTTCTATTTGGACATTGTATTGGGCGTGCCAGACTCTTTGGGCAGCGTCCATTAGCTTTATTCCTATTTTGTGTTAAAGTAAACTCAAAAGCTAAAAGCTTGCTATTTTGTAATTTGGGCTATTATTTGAGCTTGAAGATGAATAATACATAAAATACATGCTTTGTGGAGCGCTCACACAAGGCATGGGGGGAGATTGCAGCCAATTGGTCTCTTGCTCTTGTCGTTCATGCTTTTTACCTTGTAATTTGCGCAAAAAGTAGAGTTCTATTGTTCTTGGGGACCTTCTGGCATTCACTACACGAGCGTACAGCATCCGATCTGCGCACCAGTGGTATCAGAGCGAAGCTGAGATCAAGAGCTTCCAATCACTACCCATCTCGTGTGAAGGCGGAGCTTCTGGAACGATCGGGCTCTACGGTCAATCTCGTCACGAACGGTCGATATAGGCAGATTTTTGGCGATCAAGAACCCCTCTTTCCATCATCGGATTGCGAAGGACCAGTCTGCAGAGGCGGAGGACCACTCCTACATCTTCTTCATTAAGTCGTGGTTACACAAAGATAAGTCATAAACCTCCATATCTTCAAGCTTTAAAATTTAAAGCTTAAGAAGCTTAGCTTAAGCTTTAAGAAGCTTAAAGCTTCCAATTTTTTTTCGTGAGGTATCAGAAGACGTCGCGGAATTTTTGATGCCATGAGGCATATTCCACGGTGGATTCCGTGAGGTTTTACGGTGGATTCCGTAAACTTAGATGACCGGGGCTCATACACAAAGAGGATTCTTTGTGCGAGAAGTTGATGGGGACGCCTGTCCTTTTCGGGCGTTTCATTAATTTAGTGTGTACATGGGTGATTCCATAGCGGGTGATTCCGCAAAATGCATATTAAATTAATAAACGTTTATGAGTTTAGAGTGCGCACTCGTAATAAATTAAGGTTAGGATTTATTTCTAACCAGCTGATTTATTTATGTAGCTGAAGACTGCTAGGTATTCACTTTTGTCGGTTTAATTGTATTATTTTACTAACGATTGTGAATGCTTCAGTTGATGTGTAGAGATAGCAGCAGTGGCGGAGGAAAGCATTGGAGTTTAGCGAGTATTCGACTTTTGGATTATATTTTGATAGGCGCCACGCCTATATTTTGGTTATGTCTATTGAGACATCGATTATTTATTGTTATTTTGTATGTGCCTATGCGCACGGATATGTTATTTCTATTCGGACATTGAGATTGGGCGTGCCAGACTCTATGGGCATCGTCCATTAGCTTTATTTCTTATTTTTGTAGAAAGCAAACTCAAAAGCTAAAAGCTTGTCATATTTTTGTAAATTGGGCTATTATTGAGCATGAAGATTGAAATATACATAAAATACATGCTTTGTGAAGCGCTCACACAAGGCATGGGGGAGATTGAACCCAATTTGTCTCTTGCCTCTTGTCATGCATGCTTTTACATGGTTTTTTGTGCAAAAAGGTAGAGTTCATTGTTCTTGGGGACCTTCCGGGATTCATTACGTGAGCATACTGCGACCGATCTGCGCACCAGTGGTATCAGAGCGGAGCAGAGATCAAGAGCTTCCAATCGCTACCAATCTCGGGCGAAGGCGGAGCTCCAGGAACGAACGGGCTCTACAGTCAATCTCGTCGCGAACCGTCGATATAGGTAGACTTCTGGCGATCAAGAACCCCTGTTTCTACTGTTAGATCGCGAAGGACCAGGCTCTGCAGGCGGAGGACCACGCATCCATCTTCTTTATCAAGTCGTGAAGAAACAGTGAGCAAACTCTTAATCATCTTTATCAAAAGCTTAATTGTAAAGCTTAAGAGCCTTAAAGAAGCTTAGTTGCTTCAAAATTCTCATCGTTGTATAAGAGGATGCCTCCGATTTTTCCGCGCGAGAAAAAAAACGGCCCCCTCCCCCACGAAAATCAGCCGCCATCAATAAGCTTATTAAGCTTAAGCTTAATCACTTAAGCTTAAGTCATTAAGCTCTCACCAAATCACACAGGGCAAACAAGTTGGCAAACTCCAGGTCCTGCACCGCAAAAGTCAAGTTCTACAAGTCAAGTGGAATCAAGTTCTGTAAGTTCTGCAAATCGGCCTAAGTTCAGCAAGTCAACAACTCTGCAAGTCTGCTAAGTCTGCAACTCTGCAATCAGACTAAATCAGAACTGACTAGTGCTTAAAACTCCTAGAAGACTTATTCGTATGCAAAAACTCTGAACTGGAAAGTTGTTCATGGCAAGCTGTTCTACCTATCTACAAGTTCGTTGAAGTACTTTCAGCAAACGGATACAGAAAAATTGCAGATTTTCTGAAAATTGAGAAAGAAATACCCAAAAATACATAGCCTTGTAACCCCGAATTTGAGCTACGCTCATCCCGCTAACCTGATTTTGAGTGAGAAAGGTTTATTGAGTTTTACAGGATGACGACCCCACATATGGATGATCCTATGACTGAAGACGACTTACCTGAGCCTACCATGGAACAAAAGCTGGATCTAATCATGCTACAACTGGAAGAAGAGCGAAGGGCTAGGCAAGCATTGCAAGCGCAATTGACAAAACTACAAAGAGCGTCCACCGATAAAGAAGAACCTCAAGCTGAAGATTTGATTCGCCGTACCATCGACGCCACTCTTGAAGCACAAACCATTCGCAAGGAATCCAAGATAAGTAAACAAAGTTTCAAATTTCGCACTTTCAATGGCATACGAGAAGGAAAGACTGTTTTATCATTCATTAGCCAGTTTGATGACTATTTCCATGAGGAAACTTATCCAGAAAAAGATAAAATCAAGTGTGTTACTAATCATCTGATTGACAGAGCATCACTTTGGTGGACTGTAGTCCGCAAGAGCATAGAATGTCCTGCTACTTGGGAAGATTTCAAGAAGAAGTTCATGCAGAATTTCCTTCCATCGCAATTTCATGAGAAGGCTATCAAGCAATGGGATTTACTTCAACAACGGGATCGTGAGTCTATTCCACAGTATACAGAGCGTTTTTGGAATGCACTCCTACAACTACGCATGCTTGAAGACGTACCAGAGACGACACATAAGCGGAAGTATATGTCTGGACTTCTTGGACATTACTACGCTGAAGTGAACATGTTCAAGCCTGCTACCCTTAAAGACGCCATCTCCTTAGCTCACGACACTGAAGATAAGTTACGCGGAAGAGACAGACGACCATAGCAATTCCAAGCCAACGGTAATTATGGATCTAAACAATTCAATTTCAATTTTAGAAGGTTTAATCCAGGTCGTTTCTCATCACCATCTTTCCGCAAGAATTGGCCTAAACCACCTGCATTACCATCCACTGTCAATCCAAATCCAAAGCCTATTCCACAAGCAAATCCAAATGTACCCAGACTTCCAGCCATTGCAAATAATGTAACTAAAGCCAAGCCAATAGTATGCTATAAATGTCACCAGCCAGGGCATCTCGCAGCAAATTGTCATTCAAAGAAGCCACCAGCACATATCAACTATCTTGGAGCCATGGACGAAGACGAGCATGAGGATATGCCGGATTTCACTGAAGATGAGGATGATCCTACTACTACTTCCGACACTTTACCAGGTATGCCTACCCCACATTCATTGTTGACTATGAAATGTTTGGTGCATGGAAAGGAAAGAACTATCTTGCATGATGATGGTAGTACTCATGACTTTATTTCAGTAAAATTGATAAAGGAATTGAATTTACATACTGTACCTACACATTATCACATAAAAGCTGCATTTTTAGGCACTAGGTACAATGGCACACAAGAAGTACAAGATTTAGAAATTCAAATTGGTGCATACATTGAAAGAAGAAATTTCTTAGTTGTTCCATTACAGTCAAGCGACATTATTTTAGGAATGCCATGGAGACACCAACATAATCCAAATATAGATTATTCCACCCACATAATGAATATTAATTTTCAAGAAAAATCTATTACATTATATGGTATGCATGCATCTAATATTTTTCCACTGCTTTCGCATACTCAAGCAAAACGTGCACTACGCAAGAATACTAAATCATATCTCATTTGGGTGAATGAATTGCACGCAAATGAAAATCATATGCACCCTAGGCATAAGGAATTTCTTGCATATTTTAAGGACTGTTTTGCACAAGACCTACCACCAGGTTTACCACCATCACGACTAGAAGACCATAAGATTGATTTAATTCCTGGCACACAACCACCTTGCAAAGCACCATATAGGCACAATCAAATAGAGCAAAAAGAAATCCAGAGTCAAGTTGAAGAATTACTAAATAGAGGCTTAATTCGACCTAACAGTTCTCCATTCGGTGCACCTGTACTCTTAGTCAAGAAAAAGAATAATACCTATCGTATGTGTATTGACTACCGAGCATTAAATAAGATCACTGTAAAGAATAGGTATCCTATACCTAGAGTTGATGACCTTATGGACAAACTGCAAGGATCTTCTATATTTAGTAAAATTGACCTTAAGTCTGGATATCATCAGGTGAGGTTAGATAAATCCGACATATTTAAGACTGCATTCAGAACACAGTTTGGCCATTACGAATTCTTAGTCATGCCATTCGGATTGACCAATGCACCTGCTACTTTCAGTAGAATGATGAACCGTATTTTTCTGAAATATCAGTATTGTGTGATTGTTTTCTTTGATGATATTTTGGTGTTTAGTCAAAGTGAAAAAGAGCATTATGAGCATTTATCATTATTTTTTCAATTACTGAAAGAAAATCAATTGTTTGCAAATCCTGAAAAGAGTGAATTCTTTAAGACAGAAATAGAATATTTGGGTCATATTGTATCAAAAGAAGGAATTAAAGTTGATCCTAAGAAAATTGATGCAATATTGCATTGGCCTGTTCCTAAAAATGTACATGAATTACGCTCATTCCTTGGTCTTGCTAGTTTCTATAGGAAGTTTGTACGTAATTTTTCATTACTTGCTTTACCATTAACCAAACTTCTTAAGAAAGGAATTGCTTATCAATGGACTGAAACTCAGCAGAAATCCTTTGACTTACTGAAACGTGCATTAACTAATGCCCCTGTTCTACAGTTACCTGACTTTAATAGACCATTCTTTTTAGTTGTGACCGATGCTAGCGGATCAGGAATAGGAGCCGTATAAATGCAAGACAATCATCCAATAGCATATTCTAGTTCTAAGCTGAAACCCTCTGAGCTCAAATATTCCACTTATGACAAAGAAATACTAGCAGTTGTACAAGCATTAAAACAGTGGAAGCACTATTTAATGGGTTCAGAATTCATGATAAAGACTGACCAGCAAAGCATTAGACATCTACTTAGCCAACCCTAAATTTATGACCATCATATCAAATGGGCTTCCTTCATTCAAAGTTTTCATCCTATCATTCAATACCAACCTGCAAAAGAAAATGTAGTTGCTGATGCATTGAGTAGAAGACCTGCAATTCATAATATTTCTATCATGTCTTTTGATTCTTTGATTGCTATGAAAGTTACATATCACCAGGATATTACTTTTCATTCTGATTGGCAAAAATTAGTTCAAAATAATTTCATTCCTATTGATTCATTGTCATATAATGATGGATTTATGTTTTTTGAAAAGAGACTGTGTGTTACTATTCCATTCCGATCTTTTGTTTTGAATGAAATTCATTGTCCCCCATATCAAGGTCATAGAGGTATCATATCTACATTACGCATGTTAACTGAAGATTTTTATTGGCCGCATATGGATGCAGATGTATCTAATTTCGTTTCTGAATGTTTGATTTGTCAAAGAATAAAGAGACATCATGGTAAACAGTATGGATTACTAATGCCTTTGTCTATTCCATCTAAACCTTGGGAACATATTTCTATGGATTTCATTACTCGTTTACCAAATACTAAATCTAACCATGACATGATTTGGACAATTGTAGATAGATTTAGTAAGCAAGCATATTTCATTGCATGTAAGAAAACTTTAACAGCATCACAAGCAGCACAGTTATTTTTTAAAACTGTTTTTACTAACCATGGATTGCTAAAAGTGATTATTTCATATCGTGATTCTAGATTTTGTAATAATTTTTGGATTACACTGTTTGCAAATCTAGGCACAAAGATTGATTTCTCATCTGCATTTCATCCAGAAACAAATGGACAAACAGAAGCCACAAATAGCACCATTCTAGATCTTTCACATGCATATACTATCTCCAAACCTCAAACATGGGACACTCATTTGCATTTATTACAGTTTGCATATAACAATACACCGCACACATCTACAAAGAAAGCACCTTTTGAAGTCATTTATGGATATAGATTATCTACACCTGTTGCATCTTTGTCTAATAGAATTCAGAGTGCTGATGATATTGCTACTATGCACAATAGTATTTTTAATGAGGTTAAGGATATGATTGGTAAAGCCCAACAATCATATACCAAACAAGCCAACAAGAAAAGACAAGCCATGAATTTCAAAGTTGATGATTATGTTTGGCTTAGAATAGAAAAGCGTAGACTACAAAGTGTAGATAGACATCCAGTTGTCAAATTAGCTCCTAGATTTTATGGACCATTTAGAATCATTCATAAGATTAATGACAATGCCTTCAAGTTAGAATTGCCATCTCATTGGAAAATTCACAATACATTTCATATCAGTTTATTGAGACCATTTAGAGGCCAATTACCTATCCACCCCGTTTATTAAAACCCACCTTTATTAGAGGATGAAACTGAAATACTTGAACCAGAAGTCATCATAGACACTGACTACATGACCACTAGAACTGGCCGAAGGTATTCTAGATATCTATTCAAATTTAAGAACCATCCTGTAGAGGAAGCACAATGGATGCACGCTAGAGACTTAAATGCTTTCCCCACTCTGTTAGCTCCACATTGAGCTAATAGCAATTGAGGTCAATTGCTATCCCACCCCGGGGGTATGATGCCAGGAGGCATATTCCACGGTGGATTCCATGAGGTTTTACGGTGGATTCCGTAAACTTAGATGACCGGGGCTCATACACAAAGAGGATTCTTTGTGCGAGAAGTTGATGGGGACGCCTGTCCTTTTCGGGCGTTTCATTAATTTAGTGTGTACGTGGGTGATTCCATAGCGGGTGATTCCGCAAAATGCATATTAAATTAATAAACATTTATGAGTTTAGAGTGCGCACTCGTAATAAATTAAGGTTAGGATTTATTTCTAACCAGCTGATTTATTTATGTAGCTGAAGACTGCTAGGTATTCACTTTTGTCGGTTTAATTGTATTATTTTACTAACGATTGTGAATGCTTCAGTTGATGTGTAGAGATAGCAGCAGTGGCGGAGGAAAGCATTGGAGTTTAGCGAGTATTCGACTTTTGGATTATATTTTGATAGGCGCCACGCCTATATTTTGGTTATGTCTATTGAGACATCGATTATTTATTATTATTTTGTATGTGCCTATGCGCACGGATATGTTATTTCTATTTGGACATTGAGATTGGGCGTGCCAGACTCTATGGGCATCGTCCATTAGCTTTATTTCTTATTTTTGTAGAAAGCAAACTCAAAAGCTAAAAGCTTGTCATATTTTTGTAAATTGGGCTATTATTGAGCATAAAGATTGAAATATACATAAAATACATGCTTTGTGAAGCGCTCACACAAGGCATAGGGGAGATTGAACCCAATTTGTCTCTTGCCTCTTGTCGTGCATGCTTTTACATGGTTTTTTGTGCAAAAAGGTAGAGTTCATTGTTCTTGGGGACCTTCCGGGATTCACTACGTGAGCATACTGCGACCGATCTGCGCACCAATTTTTGGCACTGAAAAAGAAAACGCCCCCCCCCCACGAATTTCGCCATTGACAGTAGCATTAAGCTACCAATCTTAATCACACAAAGCACTAATCAGTCAAGTCATCCCAAACTTCAGGTCACACACAACCAATCAAGTTCAGCAAGTCTCTCAAGTCTAAATCCTGCAAGTCAGATAAATCGATTAAGTTCTGCAAGTTTGGAACTCTGCAAGTCACATAAGTCTGCAACTCTGCAAGTCAGACAAGTCAACTGGAGTCAAAACTGACTTCTATCCAAAACTCATAGAAGGGTTGTTCCTGCGCAGAAACTACGAATTACAAAGTTGTTCATTGGAAGGTACTCTACCCATACACAGGTTTGATGAAGCATTTTCAGCATACGAAAAAGGATAAAACGCAGATTTTTCGAAGATTGTGAAAGCCACACCCAAAAACACATAAGCCTTGTATTCCCGAACTTGAGCTACGCTCATCCTGCTAACTTGATTTTGAGAAAGGTCTTTTGAGTTTTGCAGGATGACGGAACCACATATGGATGATCTTATGGTGAAGAACGGAGGGCTAGGCAAGCATTGCAAGGTCAACTGGCAAATTTACAAAGATAGTCTACCAACAAAGAAGAACCTCAATCTGAAGATCTTATCCGACGTACCATCGACGCAACTCTCGAAGCTCAAACCATCCGCAAGGAATCAAAGATAAGTAAAAGAAGTTTCAAATTCCGTACTTTCAATGGCATACGAGAAGGAAAAACTGTTCTAGCATTCATTAGTCAGTTTGACGACTATTTCCATGAGGAAACCTATGCAGAAAAAGATAAAATCAAGTGTGTCACTAATCATTTAGTGGACAGAGCATCTCTTTGGTGGACTGTAGTACGCAAAAGTATAGATTGTCCCGCTACCTGGGAGAATTTCAAGAAGAAGTTCATGCAGAATTTCCTTCCTCCACAATTTCATGAGAAAGCCATTAAGCAATGGGATCTTCTTCAGCAACGGGATCGTGAGCCTATTCCTCAGTACACACAGAGCGTTTTTGGAATGCACTACTCCAGCTACGCATGCTTGAAGATGTACCTGAAGCGACACACAAGCGCAAGTATATGTCTGGACTCCTTGGGCATTACTATGCTGAAGTTAACATGTTCAAGCCTGCTACTCTTGAAGACGCAATTTCACTAGCTCACGACACTGAAGACAAGGTGCGAGGTAGAGACAGACGTCCACAGCAATTCCAAGCCAATGGTAACTATGGATCTAAATAATTCAATTCCAATTTTAGAAGATTTAATCCAGGTCGTTTCTCTTCATCATCTTTCCGTAAAAATTGGGCAAAACCACCTGTATTACCATCCAATGTCAATCAAAATTCCAAGCCTATTCCACAGCCAAATCCTAATGTCCCTAGACTTCCTGCTATTGCAAACAATGTAACCAAAGCCAAGCCAATAGTATGCTATAAATGCCACCAGCCTGGACATCTAGCAGCAAATTGCCATTCAAAGAAGCCACCTACCCATATCAACTACCTTGGAGCAATGGACGAAGACGAACATGAAGATATGCCCAATTTCACAGAAGATGAGGACGACACTACTACTCCTTCGGATACTTTACCAGGTATGCCAACTCCAAATTCTTTATTGACTATGAAATGTTTGGTGCATGGAAAGGAAAAGATTATTTTGCATGATGATGGTAGTACTCATGATTTTATTTTAGCAAAGCTAGTAAAAGAATTGAAGTTACAGACTGTACCTACGCATTATCGCATCAAAGCAGCATTCTTAGGCACTAGGTATACTGGTACACAGGAAGTGCATGACTTAGAGATTCAAATTGGTCAATACACTGAAAGAAGAAAATTTCTAGTTGTTCCATTATAGTCGAGTGACATTATTTTAGGTATGCCTTGGCGTCACCAGCATAACCCAGATATAGACTATTCCACACATTCAATGAATATTAATTTTCAAGGAAAATCTATTACATTATATGGTATGCATGCATCTAATGTTTTTCCATTGCTTTCGCATACTCAAGCTAAACATGCATTACGCAAGAGTAGTAAATCCTATCTCATTTGGGTGAATGAACTGCAAGTAAAAGAAAATCATATGCATCCTAAAGAATTTCTTGCACATTTTAAAGACTGTTATGCCGAAGACCTACCACCTGGTTTACCTCCTTCACATCCAAAAGACCATAAGATAGATTTGATCCCTGGCACACAACCACCTTGCAAAGCACCATATAGGCATAACCAGATAGAGCAAAAATAAATTCAGAGTCAAGTTGAGGAATTACTAAATAGAGGATTGATTAGACCTAGTAGTTCTCCATTCAGTGCACCTGTTTTGTTAGTCAAGAAAAAGAATAATACCTATCGTATGTGCATTGACTATCGAGATTTAAATAAGATCACTGTAAAGAATAGGTATCCCATTCCTAGAGTTGATGACCTTATGGACAAACTACAAGGATCTGCTATATTTAGTAAAATAGACCTTAAGTCTGGTTATCATCAGGTGAGACTAGATACGTCAGACATATTCAAAACTGCATTTAGGACACAATTTGGTCATTATGAATTTTTAGTGATGCCAATCGGATTGACTAATGCACCTGCTACATTTAGTAGAATGATGAACCGTATATTTCTGAAATATCAGTATTGTGTAATTGTCTTCTTTGATGATATTTTGGTGTTTAGTCAAAATGAGAAAGACCATTATGAGCATTTGTCATTGGTTTTCCAGTTATTAAAAGATAATCAACTGTATGCAAATCTTGAAAAAAGTGAATTCTTTAAAACAGAAATTGAGTATTTAGGTCATATTGTATCATCTGATGGAATTAAAGTTGATCCTAAGAAAATAGATGCAATATTGAATTGGCCTGTACCTAAAAACGTGCATGAGTTACGCTCATTCCTTGGTCTTGCTAGTTTCTATAGGAAGTTTGTACGTAATTTTTCATTACTTGCTTTACCATTAACCAAACTTCTGAAGAAATGAATTCTCTATCATTGGTCCGAAAATCAACATAAATCCTTTGACTTATTGAAACATGCATTAACCGATGCCCCTGTCCTACAGTTGCCTGATTTTAATAGACCATTCTTTTTAGTAGTGACCGATGCTACTGGATCAGGAATAGGAGCTGTACTTATGCAGGATAATCATCATATAGCCTATTCTAGTTGTAAGCTGAAACCCTCTGAACTGAAATATTCCACATATGACAAAGAACTATTAGCAATTGTACAAGCATTAAGACAGTGGAAACACTACTTAATGGGTTCAGAATTTATGATTAAGACCGATCAGTAAAGTATTAGACATTTACTTAGCCAACCCCAAATCTCTGACCGACATATCAAATGGGCATCCTTTATTCAAAGTTTTCATCCTATCATTCAATACCAACCCGGAAAAGAAAATGTAGTGGCTGATGCATTAAGTAGAAGACCTGCCATTCATAATATTTATGTTATATCTTTTGATTCTTTGATTGCTATGAAAGATACTTATCATCAGGATATTACTTTTCATGCTGATTGGAATAAATTATTGGATTTATGTTTTATGAAAAGAGATTGTGTGTTACAATTCCATTCCGATCTTTTGTTTTGAATGAGATTCATTGTCCTCCATACCAAGTTCATAGAGGTATCATATCTACTTTACGTACATTTTTATTGGCCGCATATGGACACTGATGTATCTAACTTTGTTTTTGAATGTTTGATTTGTTAAAGAGTTAAGAGACATCATGGTAAACAATATGGATTGCTTATGTCTTTGTCTATTCCATCTAAACCTTGGGAACAAATTTCTATGGATTTTATTACCGGTTTACCTAATACTAAATCTAACCATGATATGATTTGGACAGTCGTAGATAGATTTAGTAAACAAGCATATTTCATACATGTAAGAAAACTTTAACAGCATCACAAGCAGCACAATTGTTTCTGAAAACTGTTTTCACTAACCATGGATTGCCAAAAGTTATTATTTCAGACCGTGATTCTAGATTTTATAACAACTTTTGGATTACTCTTTTTGCTAACCTAGGCACAAAGATTGATTTCTCATTTGCATTTCATCCAGAAATTAATGGACAAACAGAAGCCACTAATAGCACTATTCTAGATCTCTTACGTGCATATACTATTTCTAAACCTCAGACATGGGACACACATTTGCATTTATTACAGTTTGCATATAACAATATACCACACACATCTACAAAGAAAGCACCGTTTGAAGTGATTTATGGTTATAGATTATCTATACATGTTGCATCTTTGTCAAATAGAATTCAGAGTGCTGATGATATTGCTAGTATGCATAATACTATTTTTGATGAGGTTAAAGATATGATTGCCAAAGCCCAGCAATCATATACCAAACAAGCCAACAAGAAAAGACAAGCAATGAATTTCAAAGTTGATGACTATGTTTGGTTGAGAATAGAAAAACATAGACTACAAAGTGTAGATAGACACCCGATTGTGAAAGTAGCCCCTAGATTCTATGGACCATTTAGGATCATTCACAAAAATAATGACAATGCATTCAAGTCAGAATTACCACCTCATTGGAAAATTCACAACATATTTCACATTAGTTTGTTAAGACCTTTTAGAGGCCAATTACCTGTACACCCTGTTTATGAAAACCCACATTTGTTAGAGGAAGAGACTGAAATATTTGAACCAGAAGCTATCATAGATACTGACTTTTGACCACTAGAACTGGCCGAAGATATTCTAGATATCTAGTTAAATTTAAGAATCATCCTATAGAGGAAGCACAATGGATGCACACTAGAGACTTAAATGCTTTCCCCACTCTGTTAGCTCCACATTGAGCTAATAGCAATTGAGGTCAATTGCTATCCCACCCCGGGGGTATGATGCCAAGAGGCATATTTCACGATGGATTCCGTGCCACGGTGGATTCCGTGAGGTTTTACAGTGGATTCCATAAACTTTGATGACCGGGGCTCATACACAAAGTGGATTCTTTGTGCGAGAAGTTGATGGGGACACCTGTCCTTTTCGGGCGTTTCATTAATTTAGTGTGTACATGGGTGATTCCATAGCGGATGATTCCACAAAATGCATATTAAATTAATAAACGTTTATGAGTTTAGAGTGCGCACTCGTAATAAATTAAGGTTATGATTTATTTCTAACCAGTTGATTTATTTATGTAGCTGAAGACTGCTAGGTATTCACTTTTGTCGGTTTAATTGTATTATTTTACTAACGATTGTGAATGCTTCAGTTGATGTGTAGAGATAGCAGCAGTGGCGGAGGAAAGCATTGGAGGATAGCGAGTATTCCATTTATGGATTATATTTTAATGGGTGCATACCTTAGGCATGGTGTCTATATTTTGTCACGCCTATTTATTGAGGCGTCGGATATTTATTATTATTTTTTATGCGCATGGGCGCACGATTATGTTATTTCTATTTGGACATTGTATTGGGCATGCCAGACTCTTTGGGCACCGTCCATTAGCTTTATTCCTATTTTATGTTAAAGCAAACTCAAAAGCTAAAATCTTGCTACTTTGTAATTTGGGCTATTATTTGAGCTTGAAGATGAATAATACATAAAATACATGCTTTGTGGAGCACTTACACAAGGCATGGGGGGAGATTGCACCCAATTGGTCTCTTGCTCTTGTCGTTCATGCTTTTTACCTTGTAATTTGTGCAAAAAGTAGAGTTCTATTGTTCTTGGGGACCTTCCGGCATTCACTACACGACCGTACAGCATCCGATCTGCGCACCAGAGACCTTATCACAAACCTATAAAAGTAGGTCTAATATTAATAATAGCAAATAGGAGTGAAAAGGAACTCAAATCCAATGCCAAATGCCAATCATTAGTGCCAAGGGTTGTGAACAATGATTGTGAGTCTTCAAATAAGTGTCCAAGAGCCAACAAGGAGGTCGAGTAGGCCAAGAAGGAGTGCATAGACAGTAGGAGCAAATACACTGCTATAGCCCCACTTAGTACTCTCCAAGGCAAGGATGAAGAAGCTTGCAAAGCTCTTTGTAATGACCAATACAACCTTTGGAAAGGCTTAACAAAAGCTCCTCAATCAAGCTAAGAGATGAAGAAGTAACAATGGATACCTTCTTAAAGCTAAGAGCAATGGTAGCTGCTATTTCTGATATAAATGTTCATTGGGGTGGGGTCAAGGCATACCCAATTATGCCCTAAAGAAGCCTTAGTAGGCCGTGGTAAGTGCCGGAGCAATGGGAGATCAACTCATACCTTGAGGATTGAAGCTATGGCTGCCAATGACTATGAACTATTGTAGGTATTTGAATGCAAGCTAAGTTAATGTCAAGTTGAGCTCCTCAAAGTTGATCCAATGGCTCTCATACTAGTTGAAGGGAGTAAGCCTTGAGTGAAAGCACGCAAGCAAAAGCAGGAACTATGGTGGAAGGCACAAGAGCAAGAGAGAGAGACACACAAGATGTGGGAACTCCAACAATCACAATGTGTGACCATGGCCGTGACCGTGGCCTTCCCTTATTTAAATGTCACTGAAAGAATAAAGAATAGAGTGACAGTGATGGGTGCCTACTGCCTGCAATGTATAGGTATGTGAGCCAGCCACCTACAATGTGCAGGTGTGCGGGTATTGTCATTATAGTAATATATAGGTGGCTAGGATAGGCACCATTAGCCAAATTATGAAACTTCCCTTTCTTCATGTATAAACATCTTTTAATGCAATCCCCCTTCAAGGGGTGGCCCCATGCTAGGAAGGAAAAAAAATAAGAGTTCATTATAGGAAACCAAATACTTAACTCTCCCCTTTCACTTTTGAGCCACAATTCAACCAAATTTCATCGTAAAGTTTGGGCTTTTGTGAAAATTTTCCCAAACTCACTTACATTAAGGCCGCACATGTGAGGGTATTCCCTTGTAAGGAAAAATTTATCCCTCCTCCCTCTTAAACTGGTATTTCCACATGCTTTATAGGGTTTTGTCTCTTCATAGTGTAAAGAAACATATTTTAATTCTATAGCAAGATAGTTGTTTGATTTAATAAAGTGTAAAGCATTCTTAGTTCATAAAATTAGGTACTTTTAAATTTGCATTGTCTTTAAATCCTAAATACAATACAATTTAAATTTCAAAATAATAAGTCCATTAACTTGAAGTTGGATACTTAGCATCCTCTCCTCCTTAGAGGAATCAAAATGTTCTCATCTTAAAGTGACTAAGGGTTTTCAATTTCAAGGATCAATTATAGTTTGGTTCTTATGACCTATGGGTTACAAGCCCAATCTCAATTTCTTTAAGCATGCAAATCCTAGAGTCAAATTTGAAAGTAATCATGTTCTAAAAGAAACAATCTAGTTTTGTCCTTTCTTATTTTAACTTTTCCTCTGATATCATATGTAAAGGATTGGCCTTAAACTTGACAATGGATCCTTGCATACTTTTGTGCAAATTGTATAGCATCCCTAAAACTACCTTGATGTGGTGCATGGTTTGAATCTAATATGCATTCTCTATCATCATCCTAGACAATTGAGAATCAAAATTATCTATCCTTAGGGTTGTGATGTTGCAAATCAATGTGCACTTAGTTTGTGGAGAATGATAGTTTCTTCCACATCCTCAAGGGTAAACATTTTACCACCTTTCCCCTAAAATTTTCCTTGACCACTTTAGAGGCCTATGTGTACACACCTCTTTGGCCTTCAGTAGAAAATCCCTAGTTGCCGACACAAAGTCTTAAAACATATAAGAATAAATAATTAAGACACCTACTTCCTATCCAAGAACACTCCCCTCCAACATTCCGTTCTCCTTTAGCTCATCCTTGTACCTGTAGGCTTTGCAAATCCCTTTTTAGAGAAACATGGATAAACATAGAAAGCCCTTCTTCACAACAAGCACCAATTCACACAAATGCATACATGCACGAAATATGGATAGACATAGCAAGCCCTTGTTCACAACAGGCACCAATTCACACAAATGCACACAAGCATGAATCACAAGCACACAAACTCATACACACATAGACTGACCCACATCCACCATTGATAAATCCAATAGTAACATAACACGCATACACAAAATGAATACACATACCTACATAAAGAAACACATATAGTGCAAACAGAAAAGAACATGTAGCAAAAAACACACACACATTAAAATAACACATATAAGCCTTTAAAGAACATTAGAACATGCACACTATAAGCACACACCAAATGTGCTAAAAAGAGAAAAATGTAGAAAAGACATGAAGCAATTGCAAAAGCCTTCAA
This sequence comes from Lygodium microphyllum, assembly GCF_053477565.2. Lineage (NCBI taxonomy): Eukaryota > Viridiplantae > Streptophyta > Polypodiopsida > Schizaeales > Lygodiaceae > Lygodium > Lygodium microphyllum. Next base: position 6,912,104 of record NC_141154.1, read on the forward strand.
AATCATAATTGACATTAGAGAAATTCATAAAAGGATGCAACTTCCATTGCAAAATAGCAACTATAATAAGAAGATAGAGGTGTTGTAACTATCTATGGAAATGGATATAAGTCAATGGACTACCCTCTTTTTTTTAAGAAAAGCATTATGATGATGTATTAAGTAAAAACAATCAAAATTACATCATAGTATAAAGAGGCCAAAAACTAGCAATGAGGATCACCCAACATTTGAAGAGAGATAAAGGGGCAAAGCTGCAGAGAGAGTTGTTAATTAATTCATGTTTGCATAATATTAATAATTAATATTGATATAATTTATTTTGATGGCAACATGGGCGACGAAGCTTATTAATCAATCAGATATGGAAGAGAAGGGGAGGGAGCAAGAGAAAATTAATTGATTGATTGTTTAATCATAGACGCACGCATACTCTCTCTCTCTCTCTATCTATCTTATATAGGGTGTGAACTAGGTTAGTTGGTAGGTTAGTTATTGGTAGGGTGGTAGGTTAGTTTTGTTAACATGTTAGTTTTGTTTGTGTTGCTGATAAGTTAATTGATGTCAATTAGTTTTGTTAGTAGGTTGCTTGGTTGCTTATAGGGAGAGGGAGAGGGAGAGATAAAGAGAAATTATTAATCAATTATTAGTTTTGTTGATTGTTGCTTGGTTATGGACTCTCGTTCTCTTGACATGGTGTGGGGGTAGAGAGAGCGAGAGATAATATTAATCAAGTATGGGAGAGAAGGGGAGGGAGGGAGTGAAAGTTTGATTGATTGATTAATCATGGACACACACACACACACACTCTCTCTCTCTCTCTCTCTCTCTCTCTCTCTCTCTCTCTCTCTCTCTCTCTCTCTCTCTCTCTCTCTCTCTCTCTCTCTCTCTCTCTCTCTCTCTCTCTCTCTCTCTCTCTCTCTCTCTCTCTCTCTCTCTCTCTCTCGTGTAGGGCATGAAGTCTCAATATTTTGATTTGAGTTTAGGGTTTAATTTTGGTTTTATAGGCAAACTCTATGTGTGTGTGTGTCTCTCTCTCTCTCTCTCTCTCAGCTTTTGAAATTGTGGGGTTATTGATTAATGTTGGATTTGTATAGAGAATACCCACCCACACACTTTAAAATATGAGGATCCACATTGGATTGGAATAAACATTTTAAGATATGTCTTTTAAGATATGGAGTGGAAGATATCTTTTATGTTGATTTTTAAACAAGGAGTGGAAGATTGTGTAGTAACTTTAAGATATGTATTATATTGTCAACCCCTAAAGGTACTAGAGTGGAGCTAAATTATAATACTATTTATTCATTAATGGCTTTCATTATTGAGAGATAAAACTATCATTTGCCTCGCTCATTGCAATTCGTGGGGCTGGCATACATATAATAACACTTAATGACACAAAAAACCTATTATTATTGTTTTTAAACTTAGGAAGTTGTTTAGTGTGTGAGTTATAGTTTTATTGGCAAGAATGGGGAATGTTGCATCGTCCCAGGGCATGATTTCCTAGGAAAGGATGTTGTATGGTGTGCACCATACAACATTAGGCACGCCAATTAAAAAGCTAACTCGCTTGTCATTGTAACATTGGGTTCACCAAAAGATCCATCCTTAACTTTGCTCATTGCAATTCATGAGTGGATATAGCTATAAGGACCTTTGAATTTGTTCACAAGTTGTGAACAAAGACAATTTGGTAAACTTAAGACTCAGAAGGTGGTTTCACATCATGATGGATGCATTCATAGGGATGTTGAAATAAATTCATCCATTGTGACAAAAACTCTAATCTCTCACCTAGGGAGCCATGGGAATTTGCTTGAAATAATCCAAATGCACCTTGAAGACCCACTTGAGTCTTGTGTGTGGGATAAACAAATTGAAACCTCACTCCAAATGCTACTTGCTATATCAAATCCTATCATAATCGATCATATGGTCTAATGCATGTGTGTTTTAAATTTAATGCATTGGAAGTTAAATCTAATGCCATCTAGGATTTTTCACTATTACCTCAATGTTGATACGTGTATTTTGCGCAGCATGGAGACTTTTTTAGCAAACAAAAATGTGTCTGCAACAAAAGTTATGCATTGCACTCCCAACGTGCAAATGAATATGCACAATGTGAAAGAGATTACAAGGAAGAAGGTAGTTCGTCGTGCACTCAGGCATGCTGGAGGGTGTGAAAGTTTTGTTGGTTTCTTGAGAGTTATTCATAGCCTGGATGGGCTTGAGAAGCAAGTGAAGGCACAATTTCAATGTCAAAGGGCTTCAATTTCTCTTGGTGAGAGCATTGGTAGCCGTCTATATAGGATTGAGAGAATATTGGAGGAGAAATACAGAGGGAACCTTTGTGATGGGGTGAGGATACAGGATGAGTTAGAATAAATCAAGGGTTACATAGGGGAGATATATGACCATGTCCAAAAATATTGGCCACGTACTGGATCCTTGGATGTTCATGATGAGGAGAAGATGAAATATGTTATTGACAGTGCATGTCATATAGAGGATGGCGTATGTGAGTTAATTGCTCACAAGAATGAGAACTTGGTTTGCACCGAAGAGCATTTCCCTTGATGTGCAACTTACTTCTTTGAAAGTTTGTCTTAATATATTTTCAACAATGTTGACCCAAATGAATTGTCGTGTAGGGTTATCCCCTTACACTGGAGAACATTGCCCTTGATGTGTAACTTTCTTCTTTCAAAGTTTATATGGATAGGTTTTTGGCAATGTTAACTTGGATGAATCGCCGCATAAGCACATCCTTGAATCCATGCTTTATTTTATATATATAACCTCTACAAGACTTCTTAAATGAGTTTATTGTATTTGATTCGATTGATGAAAATCTCCATTTTGAAAAACATTGTCTATCTCTTCCAAATTATAAAACTTTTTTAAAACCATTTTAATAGTTTTTTTTTCGTCTTTTGCCTTGGTATTTATTCCCTTTTGAGCCTCAAACACCTTCGGATCTTCAATGCATTCGAGTCTTTGGCAATACCTATGTACGGATGTAGACGAACGAACATCCATTAGTAGGGCCTACAAAGAGAGAGAGAGAGAGAGAGAGAGAGAGTGAGTGAGTGTGTGTGTGTGTGTGTGTGTGTGTGTGTGTGTGTGTGTGTGTGTGTGTGTGTGTGTGTGTGTGTGTGTGTGTGTGTGTGTGTGTGTGTGTGTGTGAGGGAGAGAGAGAGAGAGGGAGTGGGGGGAAGGAGGAAGGTTAGACAACCGGTCTTTCTTGAGTGATGTGTGTGCATGTACTCACGCATGGCCATATTGTGTGCACATGTGGATGAATGGACATCCATTAGAGAAGGGAATCATTAATTGGCCTTTGGCAAACACTATGTATGCATGTGCTCATGCATGGCTGTTTACACATGTGTTCATGCATGACTATTCTTTTATCTTTGAGTCCAAGGCACCTTCAATTTAACGTTTTCAGTTGCAAATGTGTTTATCGATTGTGTCTTCAATGGCTTTGAAATTTCTCTATTGGGACTCTTATACTCTTTTGAAAGTTTCGTGTAGTCATCATGGAACAAAGCAAAGCCATGGACGATGTTCAAGACATAGTGCATTTGACTCCATTGAATGCATTGATTTGGTGGAATTACAGAAAATAGCCATGATATTGTCTCTTCGATGCTTGCCTACTTGGAGCCGTTCGCATGGGTATGGGAGATAGTTGTTCTAATTGTATTTGCATCAAGGTATTGTATACTTCTTGGGGATTTGTGTATTTTGTTGCAGCCAAAATGTGAAGTTTAATAAAGTGAATAAAGTAAATGTGTGAAAGATGAAAGAAATGGCAAGGCAACAGGGAACCCATGTTATTAAATCTACAAGGACAACAAGGATTCAAAGAAACACTGAGACTGCTTCAAGTTCTTCAGAGTTTAAATGCCTTAAGACCAAGATGAATGAGTTGATGGAATTGCAAATGAGTTTATCCACAGATGTCAATCATGCGCTTGCCATTTGCTCTGCAGATTTGCATGAACAAGCTAAAGGTTTGTATGGTGTTGTGTGTGAGACAAAGCACACCCAGAGTGTTCTTCAACAAGTCTCGAGTGGTTTGGGTGGTGAAGTAAGGAAAGTTTCGGAAATTGTCTTTTAGACAAGTAGGTTGATGAATTTGTTGGTGAATGATATGTGGGCATCGTTTTCAGGGCTTGGAGATAATCACAAGCCTGTGATTTGCTAGAGGGGTTGTCGACTACCATTCTTGCAGTTTCAAATGAATGTTAATAGGTTTAATGCCTTACTACAGCAATTGAGTCATCAAATGAACTATCACAACTGAGAAGGACTTGCTCAAGATGAAGCCGATGATCTATTATTGTCTCGCTTATATTATTTTAAAGTACTTGGGCCACCACTTTTTTTGTGATAATGTGTGCTTCCTTTTTGTGAAGCCTATATTGGTTTTAATGTAATGAGGCTAAAATGAGTAAAATGTATTGGGTACCTACAATGTGATGTGATGCCTCTTTCTTGAGGTTTGATCTGTATAAAGAATTATCATGTCTTGCAATGTGGCTATAACTTTATTTATTTTTGCAGTGTAATGCATGTGAGAGTAATATTCTCTAATTATATGGCCTAATTGTAATGTTTGAATATTTACCTCTCTCTCTCTCTCTCTCTCTCTCTCTCTCTCTCTCTCTCTCTCTCTCTCTCTCTCTCTCTCTCTCTCTCTCTCTCTCTCTCTCTCTCTCTCTCTCTCTCTCTCTCTCTCTCCAATGTTTGGATGAAGCTTATGATCTATTGTTGTGTTGCTTATATTATTTTAAAGTGCTTGGACCACTGCTTTTTTTGTGATAAAGTGCTTCCTTTTTGTGAATCCTATATTGGTTTTAATGTAAGGCGGCTAAACTAAATAAAATGTATTGGGTATCTACAATGTGATGTGATACCTCTTTCTTGAGATTTGATTTGTACAAAGAATTATCATGTCTTACAATGTGGATATAACTTTATTGATTTTTGCAGTGTAATGCATGTGAGAGTATTATTCTCTAATTGTATGGTCTAATTGTAATGTTTGAATATTCACCTCTCTCTCTCTCTCTCTCTCTCTCTCTCTCTCTCTCTCTCTATATATATATATATATATATATATATATACAACATTTGGTTCAATTTATAGAGACTTGAATTAGATTAGAATAATAATATGCATTTTTCTCTTTTTTAAAGAGAGTTTGTAAACATTGATCATATTTAGAATTTTGTGTATGTGTCCATTCCCTCTTTCTTAAGGTTTGATCTATAGAAAGACTTATTATGTCTTGCAATCTAGAGAGAAAACTTAATTGATTTTTGCAATGTAATGCATAAGAGAGAGTAATATTCTTTGTAAAATACTTGGATATGGATAGCTCTCTCTCTCTCTCTCTCCAATATTTGTTTCAATGTCTAGGGACTTGCATTGGATTGGAATAATATGCATCTTATCTCTTTTGAAGAGTTTGTAAACATTAAATGCATTTTTATTTTTAAGTATATGTTTGTTGGGTAGACATGAGTGTTTGTAAGTTGAATATCCTATTGTAGCAATTGAGCCGTCTTGACTGAACTTATTGAGTGGGAACTCTCTCTCTCTCTCTCTCTCTCTCTCTCTCTCTCTCTCTCTCTCTCTCTCTCTCTCTCTCTCTCTCTCTCTCTCTCTCTCTCTCTCTCTCTCTCTCTCTCTCTCTCTCTCTCTCTCTCTCTATGTATCCATTGCATTTAGAAAAGTATTTGATGATGAAAAAACCTTTGAGGGTCATTTAGATGTCCATTTTGTACTTAGTGTTTGCATTTAAATGTAGATCATGTGCAAAGAATTTAATGTTGAATGATATAAATTGCATGTGCATTCGTCTCTCTCTCTCTCTCTCTCTCTCTCTCTCTCTCTCTCTCTCTCTCTCTCTCTCTCTCTCTCTCTCTCTCTCTCTCTCTCTCTCTCTCTCTCTCTCTCTCTCTCTCTCTCTCTCTCTCAACTCTTAGTGACACCCATCTATGACATTTGAGGAACTTATTAGTGTTGGAAATAATGTAAGAAACCTAATGTTTTAGGTAGATTGCGTATTCCTATTGAAGAGTGATATGTTTGGGTTTGAGTTATAGGCTTTGGGGGATTACTTGCTGGTTAGATATCATTTAATTTTTTCGTCTCTCTTTGGATTAGATATCTAATTGTATAGAATATAAAAATATATGATTCTGATTTTAGCTGCTAGCATTCCTTGCATTAGGAGCATTGTGCTAATTTAAATTGCTACAGTGTTTTGGATTATGTGATTCTAGATTGATTCTACTTTTAAGTCTTTTGAAAATTCTAATCCCAATCAAGTCTCTCCTTGAAAGAATGCATACTCTCACTTGACTTGCAAGCTTTATGGGAATCCAATCAAAATGGGATTTTCGCATTGGACAACTAGCAAGGATTATATGTTACGTATTCATAGGCATAGGCTCAACTCTACGCGATATAGATGACAATAGGTTGTTAAGCTTAGGGCTCAAATGGCAAAACATGATTGGAGGGGGCACAAAGAGATGTGTTCTACTATAGTTGAGTGCCAAAACGTTTTGTAGGGAGGGACTCTAAATCATGGTAGCTTGATTCATGAGGGAGTTCACAGTTTTATGCATAGTATGTGAAATATGCCTTCTCATGTGGGAATTTTAAATGGAAATAATGAATCAATTAAGCAACAATTTGCTATGGATTATAATTGTGATACTAGAAATCACCAAAATCTAGGAAATCTTGTGATTAATGAGTAACATGTCAATAATGCTCCAACCTTTAGCCTCGAAATTGAGGTTTTTGCTCCATTTTACATGATTTTCCTGTAGTGGATATTCATCTTGCAACTACAATATTGCTATTCCAAGACCCGATTGTGCATTCCACGGGGAGTCCTTTTGAGATATGTGAGCGATGTTTGGCTAAATTGTGGAGATGTGAGGCTCAAGTGTAGGGATTGGTTTTGTTTGGTAAACATTGTTGTCGAAATGGAAAAGTAATGTTGCCACCGTTGCAACATCCACCACATCTATTGCATGATTTGTTGCATGATATGCATCCTCAAAGTAGAGTATTTAAAAATAATATACATGCATATAATAGTGCTTTTGCATTTGTATCACTTGGTGCCAATGTTGATGAATTTTTGTCTGTTATGGGGAATTCTTATACCTTTAGAATGCATGGCTCCATTTATCATTGTATAAGCCCTTTGATTCCCAATATGCAATGACAGGAAAGGCCAAGATTTGCACAACTTTATGTTTATGATATTGAGAATGAATTATCTAATCGATTGGTATACCTAATTTGTTGTCAAAATTGCTTGGGGAGCTTCAATCTATGATGCATCAACACAATGTATATGCACAAGCTTTTAAATCCATGGGTATGCAATCAAAACAATCCCTTCCATGATTTAAGAATGACTATTTTTGGGGTTCAATGGGCTACTAAGGTTGTGGCTATCATGCCAGGACAAGGTGGTGAGAATACTCTTGATCATCGAGACATACATGTTTATAGTCAAGATGGACGATGCTTTGCTATTTCAAACTTACATAGGGCATATATGCCAATGCTATACATTCTTCTTTTTCCTATGGGTGATGATGGTTGGCATGTAAAGGTACCTTATAGTAGTGTTAATGTTCCAATTAATATACATGGATTGTCTAATAAGGACTATGTTACTCGGATGTAATTTTATGCATTTTCGACTACAAGTGCGTGAGGACACTAAGGTGTGTATGTTGCAAGGTGGTTGATTGTTGCAACAATTTATTGTTGATACTTACTATAGTATAGCGCAATGTAGGCTGGCTTGGTGTCATCAGAATCAATCAGTTTTACACTCGGAAGTTTATAAGGGCTTGGTAGATATGATGGGAGTAATGGATGATGGACCAGTGGGGAATTATTGGTGCCTCTATTGATAAAAGGGTAGTTTTGCAATCTTCTTTTACTAGTGGGCCAAGACACATGTATTAGTTGTATAGGATGCCATGGCTATTGTGCAAAGTAAGGGAAAACATGATCTCTTTATAACAATGACATGTAATCCAAAGTGGTTATAGATAACTAATGCTTTGTTGCCTTATCATTGTTCTGATTTGACGGCTCGAGTCTTTCATAAAAAACATGTTGATATGATGCATACATTGTTGAAAAGGAATCTATTTGGGAATATTGTAGGCTGTGTTAGTGTAATTGAGTTTCAAAAGCGAGAGCTACCACATTCTCATCCTTTGCTAATTTTGGAGCACCCTTTTAAACCCTCTGAAGTATGCCATTATGATAGATTTGTTTGTGCTGAGTTTTCTGATAAAGCAAAGTTTTCAGCTTTGTTTGAAACTATCTCAAAATGCAATGTCCATGGTCCTTGCGGTGCAATGAATCCTAAGAGCCCTTGCATGTGCAATGGTCAATGTACTAAAAATTTTCCTCGAAGGTTTGTGAATGTGACAACTATTGATAGCTCTAGCTATCCTATTTATAGAAGATGGGATGATGGAAAGACGTTCACAATAAAGGGCAATACTATTGATAATTGATGGATTGTTCCATACAATCCTTACTTGAGTAAAAAAATACAATGCACATGTAAATATTGAGGTATACTCAACGGTGGCAGCTGTTAAGTATTTGTATAAGTATATATACAAGGCACATGATCATGCAACCATTAAATTTTCTATTGGAAACTCAAGGTTGAATGGTGCGAGCATCTGTGAAGTGGATGAGATCGAGAGTATTTAGATGCGCGATATGTTTCTACTTCGGAAGCATATTGGCAAATATATGACTATGCATTGCACAATGAGAAGCCTGATATACAACGATTACAGGTGCACTTGCTTGATGAGAATCGTGTGGTATTTCAAGATACATACAATATATCAGATGTTACACAAAATAAAGATATCAGAAAAATTACTCTTACGGAATGGTTTGTGTTCAATCATATTCATCCAAAGGCTCGACCAATTCGCTATCAAGACTTCCTAGTGTATTGGGTGTGGAATGCACAACGAAAGGTATGGATAAAGAGAAAGGGTGGAAATGTATGTGGTCGAATATACTTGGTGCACAGATCAGACGTTGTATGCACACGTAGTGAGCGCCGGAAGGTCCCCAAGAACAAAAGAACTCTACTTTTGCACAAAGAACAAGGAAGAAAGCTTACATGACATGAAGCAAGAGACTAATTGGGTACAATTTTTCCCCATGCCTTGTGTGAGCGCTGTCGTATTGCTGCGCATTCGAGGTGTGTAAACCACCCAAAAGTTGTGCATGGGATTTGGTACTTTGTACATATTTTTCTGCGTATGAATATAGTAGCGAGTATGAAGGATTGCTTTCAGTCTATGTTGAACAGGATCAAGAAGACAAGTTTATGATTATTAGTTGTGATGATTTCTGGGATGTGTTTTCAAGTCAGATACTTGACAATAATGAGTGTTTTGAATCATATACCTCAAATATATACAGCCGAAGAGTACTCAGTGGTGAATTCGTGGTTGTGAACAAGCATCTTCTGAATGATCTGACTGACATGGGACTTTGGAACTTAGAGTTGAAGATGGCTCTATACAGAAAGTTCAGCAGATTCGTGATGATTTGAAAGCAGTTTACAGGAATGTTTGGGAGATCAAACAGAGGACCATTGTTGACACAGTTGCAAGACCATATGCATTTATCAAGTTTGATACTGATATTCAGAAGACCAGAAAGCTTTACTTGGACATTTGTGTAAATGAACTTCGTGTGTTTTGTAAGGAGACAAGTGCTTTGTCTCTGGAATTTCCTGCTCTGTATGACCAGTCACTCAGTCAGGAAGATCCAAGTTAGATAAATGCTGAAGACATAATGGACATCATGTTGATAATTTTCTGTTCATTGGCTGGAATAATGTGCTTGGGCCTTGTTCTGTACTTCCACTTCAAGGTGAGCAGGCAGACAGTAGCAGCGGGCATTACGTGATTTTGACTCACCATGGATTATTCGCATGGTGCTTATAGCCTTCTATGCATTGTGGAGCTTGGGCGATTAGTACACAGAGAATAATTGGTAATTCTATCATTGAGTTGTATGCAAAGTCTGGATGCATTAATGAAAAGCATTGCTTGTTTAATCAATGGCTGGACTGTGAAGTAATGAAATGGGGGTATTGTGAGAAGGGCCGCTTTTCTGATAGAAGGAAAGGGCTGCTTTTCTGGGTTTTTTTTAAAAATAGAGGTCGCTTTTCTGAGCGGAAGGCGAATTTAGGAATTCTCTGCAATCTGGGAAGGAGGGAAAATAGGGAGAAGAAAAAGAATCAAAGGGGAAGGCAGAACAGAATATAGGGGAAACAATGGAGTTCAAGACGGAGAAAGGAGAAATGACGACGATAATGAAGAAGAAGCTCTAAAGATGATGACGAAGCCTTCAGCAAACAGAGGCATAAGGATGTAAAGACAAAGACGAAGAAGAGGTGACATCGGAGGACGTTTGGGGGACTGCTGCTATGATAGAGGAGAATGGAGGGACTTCGGCGAGCTGCGGACAAAGCAAGGAATCGATGCTCCTGTGGCAAAAGAGCTCGGAGGTGCAAACACTACTACAATTGAGAAGTTTAGAAGGTGAAGCTGATTTGGAAGATAGCAACAAATTCGTCGAAGCCTTCTGAGGTGGACAACTGCAGGCAGAGGAGCGAACCCGAATTGCATGTTTCAAGCCTTTATTAGAGAAATTCACTTGTCAGGTGGAGGAAGTCATGAACTGCGAAGAGGAGGACTTATTAATCGATGACGAATTGCATTGCCATGGAAAACCCTCGTCTATCTCCATTCCCATCGGTCGCAGAGGCTGCGTGAAGCGAAACATTTTTCTCTCTCTGCTGCGGATGCTTGCCTCTCTCTGCTCCAAAAATGTTGAGTACCAGAAACATTGTGTTCCATTGAGGGTTCTTGACTTGGGGTCCAACAAACTGGGCCTTGATGATATCGAGGATATCCTACCCTGCCTAAAATGTATGCATAATTTACATCATCTCAATCTCAGTGATAAACCCATAGGGCTCTGCTTCCAATTCTGTGAGAGTTACCTCTTACTGAATTAGATCTTTCAGCATCCAATATATCATTTATGGGAGCATGCTTGCTTCTGGAGAAGGCCCTTTTTCGGAAAAATCTTCTGAGTTCAACAAGCTATGCACAGGTCTGTTGCTACTTCGTTGGCTGATTTTTTTGAAACATGGCATCGTGGAGAGGCTTGACATACAAGATATAAGTCTTGGCATCACGGGTGGTTCAGATTTACAAGCAGCATTAACAAAACTGCCAGAGCTTGCACATTTTGTTATAAGCTACAAGGGTTTTTAAAAAGGGGACACGCTTTGGAGAGGGAGATCGAGGATTCTCTTTGAGACTGTGAAGGATTTGCGAGCTGCTGAGGCAAAGCCAACCATAGAAGAAGACGACGCGCGGCATATCCTCAGTCTGGATTACCAGAGGCCCGTGCTTAAAGCAAGAAGAGCAGCAATCATTATAACCACTGACGCTTCCGTCTAGAGCGACATCAAATTGTGGCCTTTCAAGATCTTTGCTGGCCCTGGCGAGAAGCCTATGATCTCTGAGCAGTACAAGGGCGGGCATATGGTATACTTGGAGGATCCGACTCTGATTCTGTTGATCTTGACCATGGAGACTCTGATCATGAGAAATTCGAATTAGAAACAGCACCCAACCTTCATCTTTGGGCACTCAGCCTGGCACATTCAGAGCTATCGTCTGTGTTCTATGACAAAGTATTGGTGTTGGCTTGGGAATCTCCTTCAGGAGAACGAATTAGTGAAATCTCAGCTTTCTGAGTTGACCGTGATACAAGCATACAGTGTAATTAGAACCCAGGACATTCAGGACACATCAAGTGTGAAATCTTCAAAGCTTGTAGCAGCTGAGGCTTCATCTACAAGGCTAGCAACTGCTGGATCTATGCAGCAGAATGATTCGAGCATAACAGCTGCTGAAACCACCTTACAGCTTGGATATTATACGAACTGACAACCACCAAACTCCTTTCCCATCCATCATCTGAACAGGAAATCCTGAACGAACCTTACCAGTTTGAATGAGATGTTACAGTGGTCTTGCTAATATAGATATGGATGGAAAACTGTACTGTGAAAGGCCTTTGCCATGATGGGTACATTAAAAGTACATCAGTCCATTGATATTAAATATAGACTGTTAAAACAAAAAGTCATCTGCTATTAAATATACCTCAGACTTTCATAGATCACAATGCCTACCACTCAAAAGCAAACAGCAGACAACAAAGAATGAATTGTCCTCGCCACCACTGAGATCGATGATGGGACATTTCTTTACATGTCAAAAGAAACAACCACAGAATTTATTGATTGAATTCTGGAATTATTGTATGGCTATTAAAAATATATGATTCAGAGTTGAATGCTAGAACCATCTCTAACATTGGATTATTCATTTGATTGATCTTCCATCTTGACATATATCAAGGTCTTCTGAAGACGCGACTTTCCTTTCACAAACCCTTCGACAGCGCTCCACAAAGCATGTATTTTATATATTATTGATCTCCAAGCTCAAAAAATAGCCCAATTTACAATTAGCATGCTTTAGCTTTTGTGTTTGCTTTTGTCCCACTAAAGAATTAAAGCTATTGGGCATCCAAGGCGTCGGGCGGTACCCAAATACAATGTCTAATACAAATATTTAAATCGTGCGTCCATATGCATACAAAAATAATAAATAAATGTCAAGTGCTTCAATAAATAAGTGCATCAAAATATCGGTGCCATGCCTAAGATGCGCGCCCATGAAATATGATAATGATTTCTATACACGCTATCCTCCAGTGCTTCCCAACGCCATCGCTGCCTGCTCTACACATCAACTGAAGCATTCACAATTGTTAAAAAATAATAAAATTAAATCGATAAAAGTGAATACCTAGCAGTATTCAGCTACAAAATAAATAAATTGGTTAGAACTCAATCTTCACCTTAATTTATTACGAGTGCACACTCTAAAATCATAAATGTCTATTAATTTAAATATGTATTTTGCGAAATCGCCCGCTATGGAATTACCCACTTGCACATAAAATTAACAAGACACCCGAAAATGACAAGCATCCCCATCAACTTTTCGCACAAGGGATCCACCTTGTGTATGAGCCCTGGCAATAAAATTTTACGGAATCCACTGTGGAATATGCCTCCTAATATCAATATTTTGTGCCACCCACATCTGGCAAGTGTTATTACACAAGTGCTCTTGATAGTGTCTCGAGGATGTATGTCTCTTGATTATTTGTGTACTATTGGCAATGTGATGTACAACACTTTTAAGGATGCCTGCATTGCAAAGGGCATGTTAGAGAGTGATGATGAGTGTGTTATGTGCTTGAAAGAAGCTACCTCTATACAAATTGGTGCCCAATTGCATGCTTTATTTGCTGCAATTTTGGTCTTTTGTGAGTCTATGCAGCCTGGTCAGTATTTATGTCACCAATGTTAGAGGATATTTTGCATAAGTTATAGCTAGATCCTATGCATATATATTCTGCAGTTGTACAACAAGAGGCATCAAACAGGGCTTCATTGCATCTTCAAGATATTTTACGACAACATGGGCAAAGATTGTCTGACTTTGATGGATTGCCAGAACCTCGTCAAACCGATTCTCAGTTGTGTACTAACCCTCTTTTAGAAGATGAATATGCATATGATATACTGGAGCAACGTAGAGTTTGTGTTTTTATGGAGGCAATGTTGAATGACGGACGTAGAGTATATAATGCAATTATAGATGCAAACTCTAGGGAAGTTTTTTTTTTTTTGAATGGTCCTGGTGGGTCTAGGAAGACATTTCTTTACAAATGTTTGCTTACTAGGCTACACAGTGATCGGCATATAGCATTAGCAACAGCATCATCTAGCATTGCTGCTTCGCTTCTACAAGGCGGTCGTACTACTCACTCAAGGTTTAAAATTCCATTGGATCTATGTAATCGATCCACCTATAATATTCATGTTCAAAGTGATCTTGCTCAACTACTGAGACAGTCGAGCCTTATTTTGTGGAATGAGACTCCCATGATGCACAGGTTTGCATTTGGAACAATTGTTTGATAGAACTTTAAGAGATATTATGAGTTGTGATAAACCATTTGATGAAAATGCCACTTTACTTAGAGGTGATTTTAGATAGATCCTGCCCATCGTGATGAAGGGCTCCCGTGAAAATATTGTTAATGCGGCACTATGTTACTCTCATTTATGGCAGTAGGTTATCTGGGAATATGTGGATGTCAATCGTTGGAGGTATAATGGATAATGGATTTATTACATAGATTCAAGGGATAGGGGATGGAGTGGGTATTACGAAGAATTGTGATAAGTTACATATTCCATCTGGCATGGTATTGAAAGGACACTCTATTGAAACCTTGGTTGATATTGTGTACAATGAAGTGTCCATGGCAAGAGACTTTGGAGCATATTTCAACGAGTGTGCTATACTTGCAGCATGGAATACAGAGATGGCCTCTTTGAATCATCGCACATTGCAATTGATGCCAAGAGAAGTTATACAGTACTATAGTGCGGATGCAATTGTAGAGACGGATGATAGCTCATTTTTATACTCTATGGAGTATTTAAATACACTAGATCTTAGAGGTGGATTTTCTCCCCATCTATTGTTGCTAAAGATAAATGCACCTATTATTTTGCTTAGGAACTTAAATCCAAGAAAAGATGTGTGTAATAGTACACGGTTGATATGTAAGGCATTCAATAAAAATGTGATAGATGTTGAGATAATAACAGGGACAAATGTAGGGAAACGAGTTCTTATTCCTAGGATCACTTTCATTCCTAGCACCTTGCAATTTCCATTTACTATGAGACGAAGGCAATTTCCTGTTCACGACTGGCGTTTGCTATGATGATCAATAAGTCGCAGGGCCAGACTTTGTATGTTGTTGGTCTTTACTTAAAGACATCGGTATTTATACATGGACAGTTGTATGTTGCATTTTCAAGGGTGAAATCCTCATGTGGTGTAAGGGTCTTGTTGGATAAGAATGGAAGCGTTGTGAATGTCACAACAAACATTGTGTACAAGGATATACTTCAGAAGATGCAATAAGGTGCATTGCTTTTTTGCAAAGATGCATACAAAGATGTATTTTTTGGAGCGTCGAATGATATGCTTGTTTTTTCGCAAAGATGTATCTACTAAATTTTGATGGCTTTATAGTCCTTACTTAACATATATGTGAAATGGCATTTGTGCTATATTCGATTGGCATATACTCAGTGGTAATTGAGTATATTCTACACTATATTGAAGTGTACTTAGCTTAACTTTTGTAGATTCCTACTCCAAGCTGGGGCTATTATCTAACTTCTTTTTTACTATCAAAAGGAATTGTAGCGTATCTTGCGCGCAGTAACAACATATGATATTATAAGAAGGATGCTTGCAATGGTCATTGAACATTTATATGATGATGTCACTATAGATATTTTACTTCATATTTTTATTGAGGTGGTGCATTATGGGTATACTCAGTGTTTTCAAGTATATATGGGTGAAGTTGAACAGGATAAGAGGTTTTGACGATCTCACGCTAATAGAATACCGAGGGGGTGGCCAACGTACGAATTTAAAGACATTGGTTGTTTTGTGATGCTACATCAAGTTGTGACAATGCCTACCGAGTGATTTACGGATGCTAGGCCAAGTATTGTTATTCTAATTTTAAGTAATCTTTGTCGATTGTTAGATTGTTTATATTTACGTTGTGGGCTTTTAAATTTTAGGTGCAAGAAAGAGAAGAAAGACTATCATATCCCATGTACCATCACTAGGACAAACAGTGGCGATAGGACTTGCTTCACCTGGCCATGTTGTATTGGAGAATGGAATTTTTTTAAAGTGATTCCTCAAAAAAAAGAAAGCTTCATTTTGGTTAGGCCCCATAGAAAGTTTCAAAATTTTTGTAGCGTTTAGATGTAAATGCATAGGCACAATCAAGGAGTGACACTTTGTGGTTTGTTGATACTTGGATTTATGGTACAAAGTTATTGGCGCAGTCTCTAGAGCAAACTTAGTTTAGGGCTTTGCTTCACCTGTGTGGATCATTAATATTTGTTGAGAGTCTGTATGTGATGCTTGGATATGCTTAAACTTTGTGGTTCGTTTCAGCGTAGCAATGTTATTTCTCTTTGTAATATCCAAGGATCATGTAGAGCTACTTCTAACTATTGCGCAGAGCAAGTATAGATGCAAGTTTACAAGTTTGGTGCATGGTCATTGCATGTATATATGAGTCTATATACTGCTAGATGCAAATGCATGTCTGGCCTTTTGTACATGCGTATAAGAGAGAGAGTGAGAGAGTGAGAGAGAGGGCAAGAGAGGGAGAGGGAGAGAAGGAGGAAGAGAGTGAGTGAGTGTGAATAGAGAGGGGATAGCTATAAAAGGGGTGAGAGATAGAGGGATTGCAAGTAGAGGAGAGGCATAAAAGAGGGGAGGGAGAGAGAGGTAAAAAGGAGGGAGGGAGGAAGAGATAGAGGTTGTGGAGGGAGAAGAGAGATAAAAAGGGAGGAGGGAGGGAATGAGGAAGATGGATACAAGAAAGAGAGATGGGTAACAAATATACGAGAGAGATAAAAAGGGAGGAGGGAGGGAATGAGGAAGATGGATGCAAGAAAGAGAGATGGGTAACAAATATACGAGAGAAGAGTCACAGATGGAGGAGGGGGGTGAAAAGGGGTAGGGAGAGGGAGGAAGAGGCAAAAAATAGTGAGAGAGATTTGGGATTGAGAGAAGATAGTAAGCAAGCATGTGATTTCTTACACTCAAGGATGCAAAATATGCATTTCATTCTAGATGTCATGCAAAATAAGTATGGGTAAAGTTGACAAGTCTGGTGCATAAAAGGCATTGCATACATATATGAGTCTCTATAGACCTAAATGCAAATGCATGTCTATCCTTTTATACATGTGTATACGAGAGAGAGAGAGAGAGAGAGAGAGAGAGAGAGAGAGAGAGAGTGTGTGTGTGTGTGTGTGTGTGTGTGTGTGTGTGTGTGTGTGTAAAAAGACAGAGAGATATAAAAATGGTGTGGGAGAGGGGTCGCAAACAAAGGAGAGGTATAGACAAAGGGAGGGAGGAAGACATTGTGGGTATACTCAGTGTTTTCGAGTGCATATGGGTAAAGTTGAACAACAGAATAAGAGGCACCTCAGTTGTTTTGTGATACTACATCAAACTATGACAATGCCTACCGAGTGGTTTGCGAATGTTAGGCAAGGTATTGTTGTTCTAATGTTAAGTAATCTTTGCTGATTGTTAGATGTGTTTACGTTTACATTGTGAGCTTCTAAAATTTTAGGTGCAAGAAAGAGAAGAAAGACTATAACGTCCCATGTACCATCACCAAGACAAAGAGTGGTGATGGGGTTTGTTTCGCCTAGCCATGTTGTATTGGAAAATAAAAATTTCCCTAGTGATTTCTCAAAGAAAAAAAAGTGTCATTTTGGTTAGGCCCCATAAGAAGTTTCAAAATTTTTGTAACATTTAAATGCAAATGCATAGGCACAATCAAGGAGTGACATTTTGTGGTTTGTTAATACTTGAATTTGTGGTACAAAGTTATTGAACAAACTTTAGTTTCGGGCTTTGCTTCCCCTGTGTGGGTTATTAATACTGAGAGTCTGTATGTAATGCTTGGATACACTTAAACTTTGTGGTGTGGTTTGTGTATCTCACTTCTCTCACGCCAATAGCGTTCGGAACGCTAGTTGTATTTAATCTAGTTTCTCATGAATTCAATAGGGGGAGGGGGAGGGGACGGGGACCACGACGAAGACGAGCGCACGATTGGCAAACATAAGTTTGCAATGATCCATACCTTGATGACCCACAACTATACATTTTCTTCCTGCTTTTCTTATCGCTGAGCTACAAGGCCGTCTGGCTGCTTGTCGTCATCGTGACCTCCTCCTCATTGAGCTCCACAACCATTTGGACATCCTGGTTGGTGGCCGCATCCGCTTGGAGGATGTCCGCTTCTTTCCGAACGTGCACCTTTCGAACAACCAGCTCTTTGACCATTTGGACATCCTGGTTGATAGCCGCTGTCTGCTTCTTTCCGAAGATGCACCTTGCGAACCACCACCTCCTTGACCATAGCAGCTGCTAGCGCCTGCAACATCCACACCAGGAGCTCTTTCAAGATTTCCACTCGGGAGGGGGACAGCTAGAATTTTTGCGCCATATGAGAACCGTCAAGTCCCGCAGAAAGCCTTCCTCCGCTCTCCCCTGACGCTCAATTGGGTCTATTGCTCGAGAGGAACCTAGGAAACAAACGTTGGAAGGTAAGCTTCGAGAGTATGGAGGAATAACTAGCTCGTGGAGGTTCAGTGTTGATTTCTTCGTTTGGGTCAGGCCTCGTGAGGCGCATCAGTCTCTCTCTCTCTCTCTCTCTCTCTCTCTCTCTCCATCATCGTCCGGACTTTGTCAACCTCCTTGAGCTAGAGCAAATAGCCCTAAGAATTGTGCATCCAAAAGGAGCTTGATGTCGACCCGAAAGCTCTTACAGAGGAACACCCAGCATATTCTTGCTCTACCGGACTCACAAACAGGCCTCTACCCCAGAGAGCTTCCCCATGAAGGTTGGAGAGAGAGAGAGAGAGAGAGAGAGAGAGATAGTAATTAGTAACTGCTGAAGAGGTCCGGGGATGCCATGCCCTCTTGATGGGTAATCATCTCAAGGTGTATTCCATATTGTCGATACCACCACCAAGTGGCCACTAGAATTGCCTGAGTGACGTCGTGTCATTGTGGGGATAGAAATAACTATAGGAAGCAACATGTGCATTTTATTTGCAGGCCATGAGACGAGGTATTTGCCCATTTTACAATGACAAAGGGAATTGTTGATTTCAAGCAATGTGGATAGTTGATCTCATGAGTCTTTCTGGAATCCTCAATCCTAAAAATGTTTTGAATATTGACTTAGATGTGTTTATGTGCAAACATGTTGTGTGTTCAATGTTGTATGTTTCCTATTTATGAAGTGATTTTTACGATGAAGTACTAGTAAAATGTTTGTGAGTGAGGTTACTGATAAAACTTGCATGGTAAGGAAAACTTGCTTTAATTGTTGCATCAAACAGAGATAATAGATGCAAGGAGAATGTTAACCTCATCTTAGAAGGTGCAACAAAGAAAGCATGCAAAAGAATGGATTTTTTTAAAGAAAAATATAGAAGAACAAAACAAGCGAAAATAGAGAAATTGTTTAGTACATGCAATTTTCGGACAATCAGGAATTATTTTTGTAAAATAGAGCCCCATGAAAATTTAAAATCCAAGTGTGGCGTTGTCAAGCGCTTACGTGTAAACTAAAACCCTTAGACTTATGTCTTGAAGGTAAGAATTTTTATGCTTAATTATTTGTGTGACTAGTTGTCTTGTTGTACTTTAGATATATTTCTTCAATTTGTCTAGAGTAGGAATTGTTTGTGTCATTATTTTGAATTTTTTAAGCTTGAAAACTTGATAGTCCTATCAAGATTGGTGTTTTTTTGGACATGTTTGGTGCTATTGGACATCTTAAATCACGTAAACTTTCTGACCGATATCTTTGCACATCACATGGATTATGGGTTTACACTTCACTTGCACTTCACATGGATTATGGATATCTTTGCACTTCACTTGCACTTTCGGATACACTACACTCGAGGGTTGTCTCTTGGATTTTCTCAATTATTTTTATGCCATGGATTGGGTAGATGCACTCTTTGCACCAACATGATGCTTATTGTAGCTATATGCAATAAACAAACCTTAGATGCATGCGCACTTGAGAGAGCACCTTTCATTATGCATGCAAGTTCTTTGCATACACGAGAGTGGAAAGGTAGTTGGGTGAGTTTGAGGGTTGTGAAGGACTCCTACAATTGTGAGATAGGTTTTCTATTTAGTCAACATCATTTTCGCAAAAGTTTATGAGAATTGGGAAGGAGGAGTGGAGTGCGACATTTCTTTCTTTCTTTGAGAGTTGGTAGGTGAGGTTATGGATCGTAAAATATTCAAGGAACTATGTTTGCACCCTACAATATGCATTAATACTTGTAGATAGGCTAGGTATGATTTTTTGAGTGCATTCATCTTTTTGTGTATTACATTGATTGTGTGATTGCATAGCATGGGTTCCAAATTTAAACTTATTTTCAAAACATAATTGACTGGAGCATTGAGTTCATTTTCAAAGCATGTCTTTAGTTAGGACACATTGCATGGAATCAAGCAAGTACATCTAAAGAAAACATCTATTGAAGACACAAAGAATATTTGAAAGTTATGTGTTCAATCATTGTTTATTTGGTATTATAGTTAGAGTAGTTATAGGTGAAGGGATCAATGACTAGTTTGATCATTATTATGATTGGCCAAACTTTACACAACAAGTAAGCATTCACTCAATTTTACATTCAAGGACACTGTATTTCTACATTGATTGATGATCTTAGATATGGATAATGCTTAGAAGAAAGGGACTATGTTACAACAAGTGGAGGTGAAGTTGGTAGTTTTTCTTCCATCAAGATATGCTTCCTCTATATTCTAACTCTTATACCAAACATCAACAATAGGACAAATATCAATAACTCCTCTACGCTCAAAACTCTCAATGTTCCTCTCTTTCTTTCCCTAGCCTTTAAATTCACTAATTTTTTCCACAGTCCTCTCATCCTAGGGCATAACTCCATTAACTGAGCAAAAGATATATCATCCTTCTTTCCCATCATATCTCATCTCAGGTCATAGTCATTTTTCCCTTCCTGCAATGGAATGTCGGAAGCATGATAATGTTTCCTAGGTGCTCTTGATTTATTTCCTTATTTATTCTCTCTTTTCTTTATCTTTCTTCCTCTTTCTTTACTAACCTTACTAGTCTCGGGTTCATCTCTCTCGACATCTCCTTACTAGTCTCAGGTTCATCTCTCTCCTTTCTTTATCTTTCTTCCTCTTTCTTTACTAACCTTACTAGTCTCGGGTTCATCTCTCTCGACATCTCCCTACTTTTGGTAGTAGGTATCACATCAATTGTTTTGTTTTCCTCACTTTGATTTTCCTTTCTCTTCTTTCATTGGTCTTGGTGCTTGGGATGTGGTATGGTCTTCTATTTCAATTCCATAATCATTTTGTCTATTCAAAAGATTTTGAGATAAACGATACATATCCCCTCCTGCTCTAGGTGGATAAGGACAACTTGTGCTTATGTGATCTATCTCTCCTCAAGAAAAACAAGTCACCATTGGTCTTTTGAAATATCATCTCCCATTTTCTCCTCTTCCACCTCTTAAATTTTCCTAACTAGTTTGACCTATAGGTCCCCCACTACCTCTTTCCCAAGGCCTTCCCCTCAATGCTCCTAACCTCATGTTTTGTATGTAAGAGAGGGGGATTTAATAATGGGAAAATACTAGCTACACTGGCTAGTATATAAGGTGTTAGGGACTTGATTTTTCATTATTAGATTTTAATACAAGTCTCATTTCATCTTCATCTCCTTCTCCAAGCTCTCATGGCTTCTTTCTCTCTATTTCTGTCTTTCTCTCTCTTTTTCTAGTCTTTCTCTCTCCTCGTCACTCTCTCTTCTTGCAATCTTTCTCTCTCTTCTGCACTCTCTTTCTCTCTCCTTCTTCTTCTCTCTCCTGTCTCCTTCATTACAAGTGGTATCAGAGCTCTAGTTCTGATCCATTTAGTTACTTTACATGCTTTTACCATCATTTTCAATTTTAAAATCCAAGAGGTTTCAGGTACATAGTGACAAGCACAAAAATGGAGGAGCACTGAAGAGCTACAAGTCAAGGACCAAGAGGACAGCAGTCAGGAGCATTAATGGAGTCCTTGGACCAAGATTGGAGGCTGGAACACCACATTTAGTAGGTCGTGGGTCATTTTGGGTCAAATTTGAAGGCAAAATTTTAGAAACAGTGGTCACAAGAAGTAGGAAAGAGTTAGTCCTGGTTACTTTTCATATGCAGTCCTCTTTTTCTTCATTCTCAAGCTCCTGCCAAGCTTCCATGGAGGAGAACAACAGTAGAGATCTTCTTCCTCCCATCCCCAGTGATCAAATGCCTTCTATATAGCTTCCAGGGGGTCCTATGCTTCATTCTAAATACCTATTTGATGTGACTAAGCTGCCTCCTTCCTTCCTGTGCACAGCCCGCAATTTGCGACGCAGATTTCAGGCAGCTAATTGAGCAAGATTACCAGCATACCAGGCCTCTCCTTCATCTTGGCCTTCTTCCTCAGCATCTGGCACTTGATCTTGCAAGATGGAAGTCACCATTTCATCCTCTTGAGCATCCTTCAGCCTCTGAAACCCTAACAGGTGCAGGCCATGGACAGCCATGGATTCTTCTTGAGCATTCACACTGATTCTTGAGGGCTTTTTCCTTTCTTGGTCCCAGGAACTTGTACCTACAGGAATCCTTGAAGAAGCAAGCATCTAGAGGCCCGTACTTGAAGATGGAAGCAAGATTGCAAGCTAGACATTTGGGGCAGCCATAGCCATGGACCACGATCTTCATCTTCTTCAAGTTCCCTTCAAGATTGGGTCCCATGGCTTCAAGATTGGATTCTTTACCGTCAATGGAGCTTGCTTACTCAATGGGAAGAGCTATGGAGCACGGGAAGACATTATGGGGTGAGATTTTGGAGCATTCTTCTTCCATGATCTTCAAGGCATGCTGAGAACTACTGGAGTTCAACCTTTCATTTCTCCACTGAAGAATCAAGCTTGAAGACTTAATTCTTGGCTGAAATTATCATCATGGAGCTATTGGGAGTATTGGAGACCAACCATGGGAACACTGGCTACTGATTCTTAGCCGGCTTCACCAATTTAAGAGGCAGTTGACTCTTGAGCTCTCTTCTAATTTCATCCTCTTGCTGAGCCTAATAAGCCTATTGTTGGAAGAGATTTAAGTAGTCAATCATGCATTTCCTTTCAGATTTCAATGCCTATATGCTGTCAATTTAATTTCAATCATTCTCTTAGGCTTCCTTGCATTTAAGATGATCCATTCCATGCTGGAAATTCTTATACTATTCATTGATTGCCTCACCCTAACCTTTTGACTTGTGATGATTGCTTGAGCAAATATTAATCTCTGAAAATCCATTGTAAATGAGGTGAGTTAGCAGTGAGTCACTGCTTGGTAAGCCCTCTCCTTATTCCCAATTCAATTCCATGCACCTCATGAAAAGAATTATTTCCAAGCCACCTTGCATAGAATGCTAATTGCTTAAATAATAAATGTCTACCATGTATACTCCGGGTGAGGAAAAAGCCTGATGCCATGCGAGGTGGCAAGACAAAAGAGGGGTGACCTCCCCTTGCCACTAAAGACCCTGAAGGGGTGCACAACCCAGCCCGAGGGGAACTTTGCCCACCTCCCGGTGATCCGGAGCCCAAGTTGCTTGCAGGTGTAGGTACTCACTTGAAGAACTGAAATATTGACTTGGCACTGATGTATAGAAGTATTACTGGCTACAAATGTATGGAAATTCTATTGAGGATGTATTTGCAAACATGGGAATACATATGTAGTCAATGGCAGTGAATGCAATGCTTTGGGATGTATGAGAGATGGCTATGCATGGAAAAATGGTGCTAAGAGATGCTTATGACATGCCCAGTTCTGGGATAAGGCTACAAACAATGAAATTGGATGATTGAGCAATGCATTATGCCACGTGGGATGACCCCTCAGTCATGCATTGACAAGATAATCCATTGTAACCCTTTTCTTAACTCTCACAGGGTGCTGTAAGCAGTTTGTTGCATTTACAGGGGTAAACCTACTCTCAAGAATTGAGATGCAGGTCTTGCAAAGTGCCCACATGTCCTACTAAGGTCTTGGATCAGTTTTGGAACTCTATTGGGACCCCACAAAATACTTACAGGTCAAAACATGTCTCCTATAGGTGTAGATAGGTTGTTGGACTGCACAGTATAGCAGTACTTTTCCTATTACAAAATTTCATGTATAAAATCTAGGAGTGCATGCTTATGCTCAATTTGAAGAGGGCATCCTTGGCTCCGGTTTGAACAAAAAAGTAGGTCAATGGGAGTTTCCTAGCTCAAGTTACAGGCAAAATAGTGACAGGTGGTCTAGCAGACTGCACCTAACAATGGCAAGGAATAAGGGAAAAACTAAGGCAAATGATTACCTGCAGCAACAAATAAGGGAGGCACGTGCCCCGAGGGCTGAAACTAACCCTGAGGTGGAAGAGGAAGATTATTCTCATGGCATGGACAGCCTCAGTGCACTCACTAATACCCTCAGTTTGCATGAGACAAGGCACGCTGAGAGACATAGAGAATTGATGGAAGGCATTGGTCAGATGAAGACCACTATGGACACCCTTGCTGCCCAAATTACTAAGTGGATGGAATTCCAAATGAAAGGGAAGGAACATGAAGATAGATCGGGTATGCATGCTGAACGTGTGACGGCTCCACCAGTGAATGCAACAAATATGAGCTCTTAAGGCATTTTGGGGAGAATGGGCATTCCTAACAACACTTTTGAACAGGGAGAGCCTTCACATAGACAAGAGGAGCCCATGAACAATGCAATGAGGGGAAATTTTCAGTCATCACAAGGCCCCATGCCATCTGTACGAGCTCAGCCATCTTTTGGTAGAAACTTCTCTAACAATGGTTCATTTTTGGGTAGCCACATGGATCAGCCTCAGTTTGGATATGTGGGACAGCCACCTAATCATGAAAGAGAGCTGAGAGACAAGATTGTCTTTTCAAAATTCAATGGTCAATCGTCATCCCCAGCTGAACTTGAAGAGTGGCTCTCCAAGCTTGAGGACTATTTTGACATCCTACCCCGTAATGGTGACCAGAAGATCCATTTTGAAATGATCCATTTGGAAGGATTTGCACATACATGAGAAAATCAGCAAGTAAACTCATGGGAAGAATTCAAGGCACTCATGGTGCAAGTATTTGTCTCACCGGGGAGAAAGAAAAGCTTGCTCGCCAATGGTATGGCCTTGAACAACGTAGTCTTACTATTAGAGAATATACAAATCAGTTCCTCAACCTTACCATGTATGTTGAGTCGATTAGTGATGATGCCAAATTACACAAGTATGTGTATGGGCTGGATCCCCAACTCTCGACTGATGTTTCAGCTCAAGACCCATCAGATTTGTTCAAAGCTATTGAATTGGCTGAAAGGTACTCTCGCAAGTATCATCGAGATGCTTCATTTCAGTATGGACAGCAAAGAGGGGCATCTCAGCCAGTGTTTGGGCAGCAAAGGGGACACGTACAGTCATATTCTGGATAGCAAAGAGGTGCTGTAAGGCCAGGGCAGTTTGGGACCAGTTATGGTGGTGGTAACATGTCATTCAACACTCCAAAATCCCCACATACCCTACTTTTAATGCTTCAAGACCACAAGGCAATTTAAGGACAGCAAACAACCCAAGAATGGATAATAGGCAAGGGGACAACAGAAATAAAAATGCTTCAGCCTTTGGTAGTTCAAGATCCATTCCCATGGATTTGTATAAAGAAAGAAAAGAAAAGGGGCTTTGTTTTAAGTGTGGCGGGAAGTATATAGCTGATCATGCTTCAAAATGTGCTTTTAGAAATACTAAGGCATGGGTTCACAGCATGTTGGTATTTGAGGACTCAGAGGAGGACCCTGAAGATACACATGCTTTCATGATGACTGTTGAAATAGATGATACTAATGAAGAGTTTGTTCAAGAAGAGTTCTTTGATCCTACTGATTTGTTTCCTTTTGACCCCGGTGGCCATGGAGTGTGGGTAGAAAGAATGAACCACATGCTAAAACACATGCTGCCACTGCTTATACCATATCAATGGATGCTTGGACAGGATCCAGAAGCCCTAAAACATTGCGTATTAAGGGCCAAATTCATGGGAATGATGTGTTTATACTCGTGGACAGTGGTAGCACTCATAGTTTCATTAATAGAGCAGTCATGGATAAGCTGAAGTGTTTTCCCATTGTTTTACAGCAACCATTAAAGGTGCAAGTTGCCAATGGGGATGAAGAAATTAGCACACAAGTATGTCGTGCTGTTCATATTCAGTTTGCTGAAAATTTTGGATAGCAAGTGGATTTAATTGCTTTAGAAATGGGGCCTATAGACATTGTCTTGGGTTGTGATTGGCTGAAAAATTTGGTCACTATAACCATGGAATTCTTCTTGCTGTATATGGAGTTTGTCAATGCGGAATAGCTCATTCACTTGCAGGGAATTCAAAATGATAGTGAATTTCAATTCATTACCAACAAACAACTCAAGAAGGAGTTCAAGAAATGGTCCCAAATCTTTGTATTGCAGTTAAATAAAGAAAATCCAAATCATTCCACTAAAATAGTAAAGAATTCATCATTAAAAACTCTTCTAGAAGAGTGCAAGGACCTCTTCCAAGTGCCCACAGCACTACCCCCTAATAGGGTAGTTGAGCATCCCATAGATCTAGAGCCTCATTCAAAGCATGTGAACAAGCCACCTTACAAGTTGTCTAGGTGCGAAAGAGAAGAAGTTGCCAGACAAGTCAAAGAATTACCGTATGCTTCCCCTGTGTTATTGGTCAAAAAGAAGGATGGATCTTTCAGGATGTGCATAGATTACAGGGATCTTAATAAGATCATCATGAAGAACAGGTACCCTATTCCGCGCATAGATGACTTGCTAGATGAGCTCAAGAGGGCTAAGTACTTTACAAAGATAGATTTGAGGTTGGGCTATCACCAGATCTGCATGAGGGCAGGGAATGATGTCAAAACAACATTTCGGACTGATAGGGGGCTTTACCATTTCTTGGTCATGCCTTTTGGGTTAACTAATGCACCGGCCACCTTTCAGAGCTTAATGAACAAAATACTTCAGCCCTTTCTTTTCAGATTTGTGTTGGTCTTCTTTGATGACATCCTCATCTATAGTAGATCATTGAAGGATCACCTTTGACACATGAGGCAAGTCTTTGATGTATTGAGGCAGCACAAGCTCTTTGCCAAAGAAACAAAATGTTCTTTCATGCAGATAGAGGTGGAATACTTGGGGCACATCGTTAGTGAAGATGGAATTAGGGCTGATCCTAAGAAAGTGTAATGTATTAAAGACTGGCCCACACCTGCAAATACCACTTCACTTAGAGGATTTCTTGGTCTCTCATCATTCTATCGCAGATTCATTAGGCATTATGCCACTATTGCAGCTCCCCTGACGGATAGACTTAAGAAAGAGGCCTTCTCCTGGGATGCCATAGTTGATAAGAGCTTTAATCAGCTCAAAGAATTGCTTACCTCAGCACCCATCTTGGTTTGCCCAGATTTTTTGAAAGAATTCACCATTCAGTGTGATGCCAGTGGTGGCAGAGGCATAGGGGCTGTATTGTTACAAGAGCATGGGGTTATAGCATTTGAAAGCCGCAAAATTGTTGAAAATAAGATGACCATGAATGTATACGACCAAGAAATGCTTGCCATCCTTCATGCTATTAAGAAATGGCACCACTACTTGTATGGCAACAGATTTAGGGTCAAGAGCGACCATAGGGTCCTCAAATACTTCCTCTCCCAATCTAATCTTACCCCCAAACAATGCAGATGGGTAGCTACATTGCAGAACTATGACTTTGACATTACACATACACGGGGAAAAGACAATGTAGTTGTTGATTCATTATCAAGAATGTGGGCTTGTAAAGTTTCAGCCATTATGGAACTTCATGGTGATTGGATAGAAGAGCTTCAGGAGGCCTATTTGTTACATGTTGATTTCAGCCACATTTTTCAAAAATTACAGCAAGGGCATGTAGAAGAAAACTCTCCATATCATCTCAAGAACGGTCTCTTATGGTTTGAGGGCAGGATTGACATCCCATACACTTCCCCATTCAAGCAAAAGATCATGCAAGAGATGCATTCTTCACCTACAGCTGGTCACTTGGGCATTTTTAAAACTTATGACAAAATTGCTAAAAGCTTCCATTGGAAGGGCCTATGGAAGGATGTAAAAAATTTTGTTTTGAGCTACGTGTCATGTCAACAAAACAAAGACAGCACCTTAAAACCAGCTGGTTTACTACAGCCATTGCCTATGCCCGAAGGCAAATGGACGCATATCACTATGGACTTCATAACCGACTTACCGGTGACCAAGAAGGGGTGGAACAGCATCTATGTAGTTGTGGACAGACTCACCAAGGTAGCCCATTTCATTCCTACAAAGATCCAATATAGTGCTTCTCAAGTAGCTAGCCAATTCATGGAATATGTTTTCAAATTACATGGCTTACCATAGGTCATTGTGAATGACCGGGATGCTAAATTCATGAGCAATTTTTGGCAAGCAGTTTTCAACTCTATGGGCACTCAATTAGCTCCTTCCACTGCTTATCATCCACAAACTGATGGCCAAACAAAGAGGGTTAACAAGTGGCTGGAAACTTACTTGAGGCATTTCTGTTATGATGTGCAAAACACTTGGGACTCGTGGTTGCATCTGGCTGAGTTTGCTTATAACAACTCTATACACTCTAGCATTGGAGTTTCACCATTCGAGGCATTGTATGGATATAAGGTACCCCTCCCCACAGTTATCTTCAATGATAAAATAAACCCACAAAGCAAGGAGGAATTGGATAAAATGCAGGCCTTACTTTAGCAGCGCAAAGCCAACTTGAAGAAAGCTCAGGATCAAATGAAGCTTTATGCTGATGATAAAAGAAGGGATGTTGAATTCCAGGAAGAGGATTTAGTGCTCTTGAAGGTGCCCAAGTCAAGATATGCCACCCTTAAGGATGGATTCAGCAACAAGTTGGCACACAAGTTCTATGGCCCATATCGGATTATCAAAAGAGTGGGAGACTTGGCATATCAGTTGGAACTACCACCATCCACGAAAATTCATAATGTCTTCCATGTGAACCAATTGAAGCCCTTCATTGGATCATCAGTGGATTATGTTGAGGAGCTACCACCGATAAATGAAGAAGGCATCATTCAATACATACCCGAGCAAATCACTGGACAAAGGGAAAAGAAGCTTCGCTCTCGTTCCATCCTGGAATACTTGATTAAGTGGCAAGGTTTACCACTTGAGGAAGCTTCTTGGAGGCCAGCTTCAATTTTGGAAGAGTTTCCATATCTATTAGAAGCAGATTTGGCTGAATCTAGCTAATTATAGCCCTGTTTTTCTCCCAGAATGATTGCAAACAGCTCTCTGTTTCAAAGCAGATTTTACCCTGCACTATGGAAAGCAGTGGACATCATACATGGGCTGAAAGTACTCTTCGAGAGCTCCGTTTTGATATATGGCCCACCCTGATCGGAGAATCCTACAGAAAGTTGTGATAGATTTACTACAATAGGGTCCTATAGTAAACAACTTGCTGTCCACTGTCTGCAACTCATATTCACTTAAGATACTTGGGTCAAATTTCATTTTTTATAATTTCCCAATAAGACCCATGTAACATACATACCCCAATGACCCGACATACGTAATAATACCTCTTCATTCATTTGTAAACCCCTATAATAATGCAGCAGAGTAGTACTCTAATCTGCTCCTACCCAGTTAGCATAAGTGCCCAAATTGTTTTTGAGGGCAAAAACCTTCGGGTGGGGATGGAATGTAAGAGAGGGGGATTTAATAATGGGGAAATACTAGCTACACTAGCTAGTATATAAGGTGTTAGGGACTTGATTTTTCATTATGAGATTTTAATACAAGTCTCCTTTCATCTTCATCTCCTTCTCCAAGCTCTCATGGCTTCTTTCTCTCTCTTTATGTCTTTCTCTCTCTTTTTCTAGTCTTTCTCTCTCCTCATCACTCTCTTTATCTCTCTTCCTCCGTCTTTCTCTCTCTTCTGCACTCTCTTTCTCTCTCCTTCTTCTTCTCTCTCCTGTCTCCTTCATTACATCGCACTTGCCCAAACAATTGATCCTCTACCCATAGAGCTAATTGAGCATTATGTCTTGCTAATATTTGATAATTTTGCCCATCTTCTTCCCAATTTTGGTCTCTATTTTCAATGTTTGGTGTTCTCAATGTTTTGGTCTCTATTTTCAATGTTTGGTGTTCTCAATGATTCTCCCTTCTTAATTTTCTTGATTTTTCTTTCTTTCTCAATTGCAATCATTATTGCTTCCTCAAAGGTACTTGGTAATTTAATTTCTAATTTAGTCCTCACCTCTCCCTATAAATTTTCCACAAAGTATTTTATTTTTAGCATTTCAGGTGCTCTCTCTCATGGGCCTAGAGATGTGTTCCAGCGATCCCAAAGTCGGCTGTATTCTAGGGCGGGAGCACAAGTTGTGTGATTACTCAGGCTTGTGTAGAGTTGTTTGGACTTTGGATTATCAAGGGATCAAAGTCTTGAATCAAGCTTAATAATCATGCTAAAGTGACGTGCCTATGTAGAATTCGGAATTTGGAGGTTAAGGTTTATGGTGTATCCATGAAGATTGATTGTCATAAATGCCAATAGGGTTAGGGGATTTTTTGCTTATCCTTGGTAGATTGTGGCTTGGGAAGGCAAGTGCAATACAAGATTGGGAAAAAGGAATCATAACGATTTATGACCATAGAGGAATAGCAAAGAAGTTTGATATGGCTTCAAGAAAAGAACTAGTGAATGAGGATGACAATGAAGAAGAAGAGGAGAAGAGTGATAGTTCTGAGGAAGATGATAGTGAGGATGAGAGTTTTGGAAGTGATTTTGATCGAGAAGTATCATCAATTGCAATAGAATTGGTAAACGCTTAGAGAGATGGGAGAGACAAGAGAGTCATGACTTTCTTGTTTGCTCTAATGAAGAGAGAATTGATGAGGATTTTATGAGATTTTTAGAAGACCATGATGGGGATGACTTAGAAATTGAAAGATTTGACGATGAAGTTGAGGATTCGGATTTGTTGCCTGAAGAGATAGATGTGGTTGAGAGTAGTTGTGAGCTTCTAGTTGTAGAAGCTGACGAAGAGAGTATTGAGGTTAGAAATTCTGACTCTTATTGTGATGAAGTTAGTGTTTGTGATTCTAGTGAGTCTTGTTTGGATTCTTGTGAGTTGTTTGATGATAGTTTGAATAGCTCTGGAGAGGCTTCTCTTTGTGAAGTTACTGATGATGTTTTGAATAGATGTAACCTCATACTTTTTTATGTTTGTGCCGATGCATGTATGTTTGATTTGGGCAACAATGAAGAAGAGAAAACTTTGTCTAATAGACTTGTAGTATCTTTGAGTTCTCTTGTTGATATTATTTGTGATGACCTTGATTAGGGATTTGATGAACGTGAGAGTGACACGGATGAGAATATGAGAGGAATTTTGAGAAAGGCTTTGCAAAGAATTGAAAGATTGAGGGAAGGGAGATTTAAAACTAGGAAAAAGGAGATGAAAGGGAATCGTTAGGTGAAATTTGAGGATTGGGGAGTTGAGTATTTGGATGAGGTTTATGACCCAAATTTATTGCCTTGTGTTGAATTATTTTCTAAAGTTGTAGAAGCTTATTAATATTCTTATGAGGTTTCATTTAAGATTATTTGTGAGGATGTTATGGAAGGGGTTAAACATTCTTTATGTGGTGTTGATGAGTTGGAGACTTGTTTTGTTGAAGAGATGAATGGTTTCAATGGCTTTCTTGGAGAGACCCCACCCCTTGATGAGTTTGGTCAGGAGGTGACTCAGTTTGATGTGAGTGATAATATGATTGAGTGTTTCATAGTTATGGGAGACTCTTTTCTAGCATTTTCTAATGACTTTTCCAACTGTTTGGATGTCTATGCAGATGGAAATGAATTTAGCAACAAAGAAAGGGTTGAATTCTTGTTAAAAAACTCTAGAGCTTTCTTGTTTTTTCTAGGGTGGATGGGAGGGACATGTTGCTTGTTGTAGATGTTATGTTTTTCATTGATAATGTGGCTTGTTCTAAGGCTTTTGGATTTGGAAATTTTGTTGATTTTGAAGAGAATTTTATAGATGGTTTTTATTTGTTCATAGAGGAGTCTCTTGATTCTAATGTGATATTTATTTGTTTTGATTTTGAGTTTGATGAGGAGCTTGGGGATAGATTATTGGACTTGATTTTTGATTGGCTTGTAAATTTTTCATCATTTTATGAAAGCAATAGCTGCACATAAATTCTTTCAAACTGGGGGGAGGGCTAAATATGTCCAACACTTTCACATAAACTGAAAACCCTTGTTTCTTGTAGATATAAATTTTTGTGCTTAGTGTTTGACATGATTGATTGTCTTGTTGTTTTTTAGCTGTATTTCTTGAGTTTGTCTAGAGTAGGAATTGTTTGTGTCATTATTTTGAATGTGTTGAGCACGAAACCTTGATAGTCCTGGTCGAGATTGATGTTTTCTTGGACAAGTTGGCTAGATTTGGTTTTAGCTACTAGACACCCTAAATCATGTAAACTCTGTGGCCGATATCTTTGCACATCATGGGGATTATGGGTTCATGAGCACTTCACGTTGCACTTGTCAAATACACTACACTCAAAGGTCGTTTGCTAGATTTTCTCAATTATTTCTATGCCATGGATTGGGTAGATACACACTATTTGCACCATCATTCAGCATTAGCATGGCATGATGTTCGTTGCAACTATATGCGATAAATCTTAGATGCAGCCGCACTTGAAAGAGAACGTTCCATTGTGTACACACGTGGGATGATCATCACTAAATTAGGAACTGTTGGATGAATGGAAAGGTAATTGGGCAAGTTTGGGGGTTGTAAAGGACTCTCACAATTGTGAGATGGGTTTTCTATTTGGCCAACATCATAAGAACCATTATTTTCTTAAAAGTTTGTGAGAATTGGGAGGGAGGAGTGGAGGGCAACATTTCTTTCTTTCTTTGAGAGTTGAGAGGTGAGGCTAACAACTGTATTCAAGGAACTATGTTTGCATCCTATAAAATGCATTAGCACCTATAGACATGCTAGGCATAACTTTTTTGGTGCATTCAAAGCATATCTTCAGTTAGGACACATTGCACAGAATCATGTGGTACATCTAAAGAAAACAACATCTACTAAAGACACAAATAAGATTTGAAAGTTATATGTTCAATCATTGTTTATTTGGTGCTATAGTCAAAGTAGCTATAGGTGAAGGCATTGATGACTAGTTTGATCATTATTATGATTAGCAAAACTTTACAACAAATAACCATTCACTTGTTTTTACATTCAAGGATGCATTATTTCTACATTGATTGATGATCTTAGATTGGCATAATGCTTAGAAGAAAGGGATTGTCTTACAACAAGTGGAAGTGAAGTTGGTAGTTTGAGCTTGATTGGAGAAGTTGATGATACCTCATGTGAAACAAGTTAAGCTTTCAAGTGTGGGTGGCAAACTCATTATTGCATTAGGAGGCATTTGGGATGCAATCAATTGTTACAGTGGCCAATGTGGAGGATTCTTATTGCATTCTAGAATCATAAGGGAGGCAACACCAATTGTGGCAATGTGCTTATCTAGACTATCATGTTTTATTGCTAGAGCAGGCTGATTGCATGATGGGGAGAGAGGGAGAGAAGATGGCACTCTGAAGACAACAACAAGGAGAGAACAATGTATGCCATGCATGTCAATAAGGGAAGTGATACTACAATACAATGAAGAGCATGACAGCTTCATGATGGCAGAGACTTATCAAGTGCTTATGTGAGCCTGCAAGAAAGAAGGTTGCTTTCTACAAGCTTCTATTATCACATGATATGAAGGTGATCTAGGGTTTCTCCAAATTCAAAGGGACAATCGCGTGATTTTGTCTCAAGCTTGTTTTTTGAAGGTGCAATTCTGTATTGGGAATCGGATGGCTACCAAAACCACATTCAGAGAAAGCTCCGAAGTGATAGCCATGGCCCCTATGTAGTGGCAAGGAAAAAGTATAAAAAATGAAGGCTAGAAAGGGATCAATCCACATAGCAAGCAGACCAAACACATCAAAATCTCAGCATGACCTAAGTCACAGTTGATCAATCAACTTCACACCTTACTCTTTGTTGAAGGACATCGAATATGTTTCAAGCAAGGCATGTACACAATCAGTAGAATTCTACAAAAGAGGATATCAACATTGGTGGCACATGCAAAGCTGGATTGTTGCAATGTAGAATGATGTCAAAAGCAAAAGAAGAGGCTAATTAGAAGCAAGTAGATTATTTAGTCTTTGAGAGATGGTGAGTCCAAAGACTCAAGAATTGAGTATCCTGATGACTCCTCCGAGTGATCGGCCAAGTACGTGTTGAGAAATAGACAAATGATGTATGCTCCAAGAGGAGCTATCCTGAATCCCATATGCACAATGAGGAGAGTGGAACAACTCAAAGCCTATAAAGCATTGTACTTGACTATGAAATGAACACAATATCATGATGCTTGGTACTTTCAGTTAAGTGTCTTGTCATTGTCAATTCTACACAAGATTGTGTTTATGAGTCCAAGCTAATCTATCTTGGAACCTAATTCACTTGTGTAATAGTTTGTCTCTACTTGTCCATGTCATTATGAACTTGGTTTACATCTTTGATCCACCATAGCTTGTGTCATGTCCTAGATCCACATCATTTAACATGGTATCAGAGCCCATTTGGGCATGGCACAGCTCACACTCTGAATCTCTAGTCTCCCTTCATCTCTGGTGATCTCTAACCAGCCCACATTCAGCTCATATCTTCAGTTTCAACTTCAAATCTCAGTTGGACCTTGTGGCAGCCATAGCCAGCAGCACCCTGTCATCTTGAAGCTCCTGTATCTCACTCCACATACCAAATCTCTTTGATCTTCCTTCTGGAAAGTTGTTCTCCACCTCACAAAGCTTCCCTGTATCACATCAATCCATGAGATTTGTCTATCTGGACCTCAGCATTGTCACTATTGTCAGTTGCTGCCATAGCCCCAGTTTGTGGCCTGCAAGACATACCTCACTTTGAGCTCTCATATCTCTCAAACCACGCAATATTTCAGTGTGCTTTCTTCAGGAGGATGGTTCTTCTACTCAAGGAGCTTCTGCCTATCACATCTAAGCCTGACATTGGATACCTACAAGCCTGGCATTGCTGAAATTTGATGTCGCTGCCATATCTGCGCCTGGTTATGTTTCGCTGATCTGCGCGCGGACTTCAGTACACGATCTTGACGGTTATCATGGGGCTTTTGTAGAGCATGGAGTAAGCTACATTTCCATAAAAAAAGTTTCCAAAATGATCAACTCTAGCTCTAGATATCTGGAAAAAACCAGGCCTGGGTCAAAACCCTAATCCAGGAAACCATAGCCATCAAGGTGCAAGCTCATTTTTCCTTCAATTTCTCATTCCTTTCAACTGAGGGCACACTCTGCCACTTTTATCTGAGTTTGAACTCAGTTCCCAGCAAGATTAACACTTCAAATAAACAAGCAAGAAGAAGATCAAGCACCGACATTCAATACTAAGCTCAAGAATAGTATCTATTGATACTCAACTAGTGTCAGTTGACACTAACCTCCTTGTGACACTTCACAAATCCCCCTTGCAGCTGGTCTTTTCTCAAATTGGAGCTGCTCAACATGGCAGAACTTGAGCAAATAGCAAAATTCAATGGAGAAGGCTTCCATGCCTGGAAGGAAAAGACCATGTATCACCTAATGCGGAAAGACTTGTGGGACCTGTTTGAAGATGATGCAGATAACAAGAAGGAAGATGATGAAGACGGGTTCGTTGAAGAAGAACAGTTCAAATCAAAAGAATGGAAGAAGATGAATAATAAGGCACTAGGCATCATTGCCTCGGGACTAAGTGATGACGTGTTACATCATATATCTGGCATTAGAAATGCTAGAACCGCCTGGGAGGAACTTGATAAAATATTTGGTACTCAAGCAAAGAATTCAAAGGTAAAACTTCTCATGCAGTTTTATAAACTGGATATCAAAGACAGTGCTTCTATGACCATACACATTAATAAGTTTAAGAGTTTAAAAACTCAACTTGCATCTCTTAAAAAGAATATTGAGGAAGATGAAGCAATAGCTATACTGCTTGCAAGTGTAAACAAGGATCCATATGAAAATCTTGTGTCCACTTTGAGTAATGTTCCAAGCCTCACACTTAAAGATATTGAGCACTCACTACTCGATGAAGAAGGCAAAGTAAAAACCAAGAATGCAAAAGACAATGTCTCATCATCTAAGGAAAATCTTTTGTACACCAAAGGAGCTGCTGGACCTAAAGGAAGAGGTCGAGGATTCATCAACAACAATAACAAGGATCGGATTACATGTCACTATTGTGGTAAGACTGGCCATGTAGCCAATGAATGTTTCCACAAGAAGAGAGCCCAACAATTGCAAAGTGATCATCACCAGAACCAATACATGGAAGAAAGACAAGAAGAAGAATATGCTTCCACTACCATCAACACCTCTGACAGATTGTTTTGAAGAACTTTCATTGTATCTTTCATATGTTTTTCCCACAGTGGATCTTTCTTTTCCTTAGTGAATTTGATTTGTACAACCCTTGCCAAGATGTAAAGTCTCAAGCTTTAACTTGACTAGGCTGCCTATGAGCTAGTCTTCCGGGCCATGTTATCATGAAGGGGGGGGCAAAAGCCAGCAAGTGTAGGGACTCATCATTTGAGGGGGGGTGTTGAGAAATAGACAAATGATGTATGCTCCAAGAGGAGCTGTCCTGAATCCCATATGCACAATGAGGAGAGTGGAACAACTCAAAGCCTATAAAGCATTGTACTTGACTATGAAATGAACACAATATCATGATGCTTGATACTTTCAGTTAAGTGTCTTGTCATTGTCAATTCTACACAAGATTGTGTTTATGAGTCCAAGCTAATCTATCTTGGAACCTAATTCACTTGTGTAATAGTTTGTCTCTACTTGTCCATGTCATTATGAACTTGGTTTACATCTTTGATCCACCATAGCTTGTGTCATGTCCTAGATCCACATCATTTAACAGTACGATGTTGTCCAAGCAACATCACCGCCATCTTCTCCTTACCACATAGTCCAAGAAAGGTAATCTTAATGAATAGAAGATTTGAGCAACAAATCGCTATTTTTTAAGTAGCCATGTTTGAAGGGACGTGTTGAAGGTCCTTGAGAGATTTAGATCATGGAGGAAGCAGCTAGATGGACTAGTCGCTACAGTGCAAAGTGTGGCTTTTGAGTGTGTGCCTCAAGAATTTTCTATGATGGTGCCACTCAAGACTAGAACAAGGCCATAATGCAAAGGACTTTATTGCTCACTTCATTGCAGAAAGCAATGCCTATCAACTTATGGCATGCCATCTGTTGAACTTCTCATGTTTTAAAAAGTAGCATTTTGGAGTATAACCAATGCTGACTTATTCAAGTGCATTAAAAAGTAAAAAAGCATTAAGGGAAAACAAAAGTCTTAAATTTTTAAATAGCAAAATGTAATAAAGCCTAAAGCTTTTGGAATATGCTTAAAATGTGTAGTAGATGAGAGAAACATATATAAGCATGAAGGACAAATAATCAAGGCCCCTTCTCTTGGTTTTTTCTAAAACCTTGTATCATGTAAGTGAGAAGGGTCGCACTAAGAAAATTTGGATCGAAGATGCTATAGCCTATTGTTGAACACTTTGATTTATACGGGTTTCGAGGATTGCGATGTTGCCATGTAAGTGGCTATGCAACTTTAGTCTATTCAAGGTAAGAAGTTTGTTTGTTTATGTTATGCTTTCTATGTGATTTATGGTGTCATTAGGCTTATGTGTTGATAGCTCGTTTGTGTTTGGCAATTTAGTTTGTTGAATTTTATTGATAAACAAATTGATTCACTTTATCAACACTCCTTCTCATCTCATTTTCAGGTTGTGTGAGAGGATTAACTTTAGTCACCACTCATGAAATAGCGTGAGCTCAACGAATTTGACGTAGCAAGTTGAAAATGTTGTGGTAAAGTGTAAAATAATATATAAAAGGTGAGAGAAGACCAATCTAAGCTCATGCAATGAGGCCTTGTACAAAAACTAGAAAGTGAATGCATAAGCTC
This sequence comes from Lygodium microphyllum, assembly GCF_053477565.2. NCBI lineage: Eukaryota > Viridiplantae > Streptophyta > Polypodiopsida > Schizaeales > Lygodiaceae > Lygodium > Lygodium microphyllum. The sequence continues at coordinate 6,950,317 of NC_141154.1, forward strand.
ATTCTTGTGGTGTGTAATCTTAAGAGCTCTCTTCTTTCTTCTTGGATGCTTCTTGCTTGTGTAAGAAAAGGAGATGTTGAGAGAGAGAGAGAGAGAGAGAGAGAGAGAGAGAGAGAGAGAGAGAGAGAGAGAGAGAGAGAGAGAGAGAGAGAGAGAGAGAGAGAGTGTGTGTGTGTGTGTGTGTGTGTGTGTGTGTGTGAGGTAGAGTGGGGGACCATTGTGGAGAAGCTCTTGCTACTCTTCTTCTTATTCTTCTTGGAGCTTGCATGGCGATCAAAGCAAAAGAGGTGGAGCTCTCTTGAGAAGCATTGCAAGGATCATGGAGCTATCGGATGAGCCTTTTGTAGATAGACTACAACAAGAAGGTAAATCAATGAGTTCATTGCATCTATTTGGAGAGTTTTAATAGTTATGTGATAGATAGCCATAGCTGTATTGCTCGAAATGCTTGAAACAATAGGCATTTTCTTAAGTCTAGCATATGTGTGGCTTGTGAAAGTGATAATTGTTTTATTCCAGCATTGGGACTAATAGAATCGAGCAATTACATACGTACTCTCAAGATTGAGCATGGTAGAATAGGAGCTTCTACTCAAAAATGTCACATTGATAAATATGGGACGAGCCAGTCGAGAGACAATCGATTCGTGATTTTTGTGTTGTAAATTATTTATCATTGTAAATAGATTTAATCTGTTTAAAGGAAGGTAAAATGGTGACGATTAAGGACCAAAAATCTTTAAAAATATAAATTCCTAAGTCTTTGCTTGTTAATAGAAAATCAAAAGTAGGGGGCTTACAAGCAAGGGGCTTGAGAAAAATCCACGGGACACTGTGCACAACTCTTTTTACTTTTTCTCGACTTTTGATTTTGGGTTTGTGCTTTGTCTGTTTACACTTTTCGCATTTTCTCTTTTACAAAAGCGAAGGGAGTGGTGGAGCTATAGAAACAAGGTGAGACAAGTGAGAAGAGCGTTCACAAGTTGGAGGCAGTGCTACGGAGGTTAGCAAAGGAGACAGAAATGGATTTGATTGTGGCAAGGACCCATTTACCCTATCCTCATACTTATAGTTAGCATGCCCATTGTCTTTCTATGTAGATTCGTATATGCATTTAAAATCATGGTTACTCTCGTTTCATTCTCTTTCCCTCTCTCAAGTTTGACTATCTAAGCCCAATACAAGGGCAATTAACACGTAGGTCCTACATGGAAAAGAAATCAACCTTCATGAGTTGTTTATAAGGCCTAAAATCCCTCCCCTCTTGCATTCCATAAATAGTCTAATCCACTAGTTAGAAGGCCAAAAGGCCTTTACTACCTACCTACACACATACACACACACACACAGCTTTGCCTCAATTCAATTGCTAAAGCACCACAAGCCCTTGCCTTGATTGAAATCCTAATTAGGTTGTTTGCATTATTTTACTTTTTAAAAAAAAAAGGTTATGAGAAGGCATTTGATCCTTAGCCATCTTCAAATCGGTGGTAGGCTTGCCAAAGGCCAATTAGGCCTTATCACATAGTGTTTTTTTTTCTTTCGGTCGTTAGGTGGCCGATTGCCCTTCAATAGGCCTATTAAGGTGTAATATACTTGTTTCGATTGTTAGATGGCTTAGTAAGACCTATTCTATGTAAACGGTCAATTAGATTGGGGATAGAACACATTGGCCTTTTCCTTTGACTTTATTCCAGGCCGGTAGGCCTACAACTTAGCTCTCATCCAAAAAACTACCATGCAGCTCGTACAATGGTTGATAGGTCACAATGTGGCCCATTTAGGCTTTACAAAGGGCCTAAATAATCCTTTTTTTTAATTGGTCAAACGAGGCCCATTAGGCTTTACAAAATGCCTAAACTATTATTTTAAAACATATCTATAATAATCTTAAAAATATTAAAAATAAAATCAACTGTCGCTTTAGGCTTTTAAAACATGACCTTTTTCCATGAAGGCCTTTTGAACCTTGTATAGGTGTGTGGGCCTTAAACAAGAAAAAGTTAGCCTCATGAGGATTGGATCCTCACACAAGGAGTCCATCAACAAGCCATTGGGCCTTAAACATGACCCTTAAGGCCTTGGATGTGACCCTTTTTCATATAAGCCTATTGATCTTGTGTTGTTATCAATCGTTCAACCTTCAAAATGGGATCCATAGTCGTCAACACCATTTTTGGGTTTCCACAAAGACATGAACCCTTCTTTGTTTGATCGACTACTAAATAGGCCAAAGTGCTAAGCACAAGGGTGTCATTGGCTCATCTTAGAGACCTAGGTATTGTACAAAGCCTAAAGACTCACCACTAGGCATTAAGACCTTCAACACAAACAATTGGCCAATACACATGACCCAAAGGCCAAGCCATGAGGCCTCCTAGGAACCCAAGTAATACAAAATAAAGTAGTCCCTTCAGGCCTTCAGTAGCTTCAAAGTGTACATCTAAAAATCTATCATTCAAATCTGCTTGGAAGACTATTAGGAATTGTGTCAAAGGTCCACCCTTAACTCCAACTCTTGCAACAAGCGTACTCTTGCCAAAGGTTGTAAGATGAAACTGCACCATACATGAGGCAAGAACTCACATCCTCAACCTTGACTAGTTCCATCTCATAATGTTTCTAAGACCCAATAGCAAGGAAGGTCCAACCACCTTTAGAAGGGTTGTCACAACCCAGTGGTAATTGCAACCCATTAAGAGGGATTAGCCTTGACATCAAAGTGAAACTATATTAATACCCTCAGGCAGTAGAGGGGGCTAAAACCCCACACTTGATGAAAGGAGATAGAGAAGTGTGATTTGAAATTGGGTTAAATCCCAACACTTGATGGAAGGAGATAGAGGTGTGCAACAATGAGAAACACATTGGCGAGTACTAAATGAACTTGACCAAAGCTTGCAAAGGAAGAAAAAGAAGCATGCATCAACAGGGCCAGGAGCATCAACAACTACGCAGCCCATACACTTGAATCTTAGTGAGAAATTGAAGAGAGCGCAATTAAGTATCAAAAAACATACCATTTAGGCCAAGGATAGCATTACAAGAGTGTTGTCTGCAAACACTATGTGACATAGAGGCATTAGTGACTATATTGGCAAGGGAGTCACCTACATGAGTTTCATGGGACTTGGAGAATCATAGTTAGCACTGGCCACCCAATAGATGATGAGGGAGACAACCAAAAGAGGGCCTTGGAAAATCTAAATAAAGGGCCTTACTTCAACCAACCAAAATTGTGAGAACACCATTAGACCATTGAGCTTCCATCTCCTCATACACCTTAAGAACTCTTAAAAGTTCCAAAGCTTGCACTCTAGAGGCATTTGCGAGATTAGGAGAAGAGGTATGGCACTTACCCTTACTACTAGAACCAACAAATCCTTTGCATCCACCACATGTTTCTCACATAGTGCCTAGGGTTAATGCATTTGCACTTGAATTATTAGAGCCTCGCCTCTCATAGACACATAGATTAGGTTCTTGTGCTTGGCCTTGAGTTCTCATGCACTACACATAGGTCAAGCCCACATATTGCGATCAAGTGAAAAGGCAATGGAGTGACCACAAGTACCAAGGGTAAATTCAAATCACATACAAAACCCAATGAACCATGTCCATAAGGTACTTCTTAGCTCAATCAATTGTTCTAACCCATTGGGAGAAATATTCAAGTTTTAACTGCTTGCCTCAATTTAATGGAGATTGGCCAAGGAGTGCTACCTAAAGTTACTTTACATAGTGTTGGCCACGTGGTGGAATGACATACACTTGATTGTACACCAACATAGCAGGAGAAGGTGACCTTGAAGGGTGGACTTGATGTAAAAACATGGCTAAGGGATGCATGATAAGAACAAAGTGCAATGGCAAGGGAGATACCTAAATATTTTAAAGGACCTCTAAAATTCTACTAAGAAGCCACTAGGGCTGAGAACTTCAAGCAAACAACAAATTCAAGTGCTTAAAGTCACTGAAGGCTAGTGTAAAGTTCTTAAAGTTAACATTACTTGTTTTCAAATTCTGATGTTCATATATGAAATGCATGAAAATTGATCGAAAAGTGTAAACACTCTATTGTTATAAAGAGTACATTGTATGTGGTCACATTGTTTGGGAAAAACCAAAAGCCTAATTGTGCACCATGCAATAGCATTTGCACTAAGTGAAAAGAATCACTTCACATAAAAAAAGAATGCATAACTCAATAAGAAAGGAATGACAAAGGAGACTGGGATCAATTGAGAAAGATTGAGCAAGGAAACTGAGATCGCAAAACTATACAATTGGCCCCACAAACTACCCTACTATGAGGAAAGGAAAATGCACAAAGAATTAAATAGATTGTTCAAATAATGTGACAAAGAGACATGCAATAAAGATATGAGTGTGAAAAGCAACTTGCTAACTGAAGAGCTCACCTAGGCAAACAACCCTAAGTGACCAACACATTGATCGCTAATGAGTAAATATTAGTAACAGAGAAAGTTGTCTTCAATATGGATACCTACTGCTCTACTTGATCTAAGTAGTATCATTAAAAACCTTAGTTGCATAAGAAGAGAAAGCAACCATGTCAGCATTCAGGTCAAACGTTGATGACCTAGGGATTAATGTTAGAGAATTTCCAACTAAAATCCAACAATTATTGGCACAATATGAGCAAAAAGCACGAATAGTGCATGTGAGTCAACTAGCACATGAGATTATAACCAAATTAGAAGAAGAGAGAAGGTTGGGGAAATATCTACTCTAGAAAGTTGCTAGGTTTACACAAGCACAAAGGGTTGATAGGCAAAGAAAAAAGGCTAAGCTTAACCAGGTCAAGCACATCTTTGCATAATGGGCCAAGAGTCAATGTGGATGTAGAAAGAGCATTCAAATTTGATCTCACTCTAGCTAAACTCCTAATCAAGCAATTGATGGATTTTTTATTCAATGAGCGAAGGATCATGACATTAGCTGCCTCAATCCTAGTCAGATTAGGAGGTTGCACACACCACTAAAAACCAAACAAAAATCCCAATGGTCATAAAATAAATTGAAAATATAAGGCAAGGGACAATGCTTATAGATTCATAAAGCAATTCAAGTAGGTATGTGAGGCCAACAACCTTTAGGGCACTGCCCAACACGTGTAAGCTTTCAGGCAATGCCTAGGAGAAAAAGGATGCACATGGTTTAGTAGTCTCAATAATGGTGAAGGCAATGATTTTGATACACTGAAAGACCTCTTTATTAAGAGACTCTTTGAAGTAGGATACACAAATAATCTAATTATCAAACTAATGAACGTCAACCAAAAGGACAAAGAGGAGATGTATGCTTACATTATCCATGTCCATAGTCTCTACAAGAGGATTCTGATAGCAAAATGGCCCAACCAATAAGTAGTCTCCACAGTATTCATTAACAAGATTGAGAACGAGAAACGCTATAAAGTGCTAGGAAGCAATTCAAATTTGCAAAGAGACACACTAGCCAAGGTCTTTGAAGAACCAATCCATGTGGATGATATATTTAAGGAGAGAAACACCAAAGCTATTCAACCCATGGATAGCCTTACCATCCATAGTGAGAGAACTACAATCCATAGCAACCACTCTCCCATAAATATCCCAAGACAAGGGAAAAAGTATAGATGTCATGCAAGAAATGGCAGGGCTTTATAAGTTGGATCTTGCAAAAATTTAGGACATACTCCAACGTTTCATAAGATTGGATGTCGAGTATGTCTATTGAGGTGGCAACCATCTTCCATCTTAATGACTGAACCCATGACCATGCACATGTACAAATTGTAGAAAAGTGGACCATGAGGCTATACATTGCCAATTATCAAGAAGACCACCCATATCCTCAGCCTTACCCATAGCCATACCATCCCACAAATAGGTAGTTTAACTATGGAAGAGGAGCTCTATTCACTTTGCTTGAGCCTAATGACCAATGACCCTTAGCTTCTAGGACTAACATGAATCTAACAAGAATACCTAGACCACCCAAACCTATAGTCATACATCCATCAAGTGATGCTCCAATACACTTCATAGAAGAACCACTCAAAGAGGAACTTTATGTAAATCCCTATGTCACTTATGACAAAGAGGAATATTTGATATCGTTGGAATTTTTACAAATTCTAGTCATGGCTTTAGGCTTAAGGACGAGGTCGAAGCATGGGGGGAAACCCACCACAAGAGTTGGGTAAAGGAAGCTGAAGTGCATCTTTATGACACTAAACCCATAGTGGAAGAGGAGATATAAAACTTGTTGATAGTGAGTCCACCTACTTCTCCTACGTACATAGGACTAGAGGAAAGCCACATGCCTAATGCAACTTCTTTAGAGGCAAGCAAAGCTACACCTCAATATTAGCCACAACATGACCATAGAAGAAGAATATCGATAGATATGTGCAAGAGAAAGCAAGTGCTAGCTTGGTAGATACTTTGGCATCAATGCTAGTCTTCCTACCATTAGGAAAATTATTGAAGCAAAGGCCTTCACTCTCGAATGCATTGAAAAAGAGGATCAAAAGATGAATGCAGCTAGAGATACCAACTCCACAAGACCGCATTATTGATGTGCACATACCAAGTCTAACCATAAATCCCACATCTCAAAACTTGCCAGTACATGCCTTCTTGGAAGGAACAGAGATGCACACAAACCTTCCTGTCATTGCATTAGGAAATTCCACCAAAAAGGGGATTGTAGACACAAGAGTAAGGGTTAGCATCCTCAGCTACACAGTGTTGCAAGTGTGGGGCAGCCCACCTATGGAAACTGCATAATTTAATGTCAATGGCCCATGAAACAAAGGTCCTAGACCATTTGGCATATTGAAGAACTAGCCTAGAAGCATTGAGGATCATGCAAGAAGCCTAGCTATGGGTTTTTGTGAAGGGTCTAGACCTTGATTTTTACTCAACATCACATTAAGAGCTTTAATAAACCTCTATCGGTTGTTTTGAGCAATAGTTTGCACAACTATCTCTTTCTCCTTAACCTTGGGTGTTGCATATCTTTCTCAAAGCTTAAAGGCATTTTTCTTATGCTAAGATCCCTTCTCCTTGAGTTGATTTTGGAGTTTTTGCATCAAGTCTTAGAAATCCATAGGGATCTTCTTATATGCTTCTTAGGTTGTCTCATCCAATTGTTTCTAAAGCTCTTGTTTCTAAAGCTCCTATCTACTATCACCTCAGCTTTGTCCCTCTTATGTTCTTCACATAGCCACTCTAAAGCTTCTATTCTTCTTGTTGTGCTCTACCCTCATATGGGAGGTTCAAGTGTGCTCCTAGATCATTCCTTAGGGCCGGCACGACCTATCTTCTTGGTTCAATGTCATGGTATCTTTTATCCTTGTGAGTTCAATGATTTGTGCCTTCATGCTTCCTAGTTGTGTCATCATCTCATGAAGGGTTTTCTAATTACATTGTCCCTTGATTTTTCCTTCCCCTTAGAGGATTCCCCTTTTTCTACTAGAATCTAGGTTACCGATTGTGAGATGGACTAATGCTTTTGGTAGAATAATTCTTTAATGGAGATCCTAATTGCTCATTCATGCTCTTTTTGACCTTTTTTCATCAAAGCTTCCAACTTTTTCCATTCCTTCTTTGGCATCTTTTTAGCAACTCGGATAAACATGCACTTCTCTTTTGTCTCTCCCTCATTAGATTACCTTCATGAAGAGCTTAGATTAATTTCATATCTTTTCTTATTCTTCCACTTGTTTGGCTCATCAGTGGGATTAGGATTTTTGAGTTTTTCTCTCTGCCTCTTCTCTTTCTCGAGTGTTGTGTTCTCCAGTGTGATCCTTTTGGTGATTAAGTCTAGGATACCTACATGGATGGCATAGTTTCTTGTGAAGGGATTTCCCTCACTAACAACTATGACACAAGTTAGTAGACTGCCATATTTGACAATACTGTTTCATGCCTCAATGTAGTTTAGCTTCTATATTTAGTCATTCATGAGAACTTTATGTATCTTTTCTAGGGATTCAATCACATATCCCAATCAAAGGGCATTTAGGTCCTAATTAACTATGTTTTCTATTATAATTTCTCTAGTAGCCATTTTGATACTCTAGTTGGAATGGTGGTGGCCTTTTTGTAGGTGAAGAGGTAATAAAATACATGTGCTATGACCTTAAGTTGTTCATCAGTGATAGCCTTCATTAGAACTCCTTTATTGTTTATCAATCAATGAATAATCCCATTTCTATGCGCCCTTCCTTGGGACTCTAATTTGCATGTAGGATTTCCACCATAGGTTTGCCACGCTACAAAGTTTTGATTCTTCTAAAAATTCTTAAACTGCAAAGATCCTCAAGCTCTTCAATCCAAGCCTTTGGATCCTCATTGATCTTCTTTTCACCATCAAATTCATTGGGTTTTACTTTCTTAAATACTTGCTCGATGGTAGATTCTCCTACATCTTCTTCAAAAACCTTCCCTTCCTCTTTCTCTACTATGTACTTGGTTGTTGCTGTATTCACTTCCATTAGAACCATTGATGTTGGTTATTGTCCCTTCACTACCGAAATCTACAATATTATCATGCATCTTCTCAACTTCCTTTCCAACTTGCTCTCTTTTCAAATCATTGTAGTCTCTAAATAACTTTTTATTACTCTTTGATTCATTGTTCCAAATCTTTGTTGCTAGATAAATTCTTCTTGCTCTATGATTCCTTATTCCAAATCTTTGTCGCTAGATAAGATCTTCCTATGCTTTGATTCATTGTTTCTGAATCTTCCATTGTTATGAATTAGAACCACTCTAATACCACTTAAAACAAGATCAATAATAATCTTATAAAAATCAATATCATATCTGTCTAAAACTAAAGAATCACATAGTATAGAGAGAAGAGGAGAGGAAATCTTTATTATATATGACAGAGTTACAAGGAGCAACCACTAGCAATGCATTTAAAACAAGCATTTCAATCCACATGTATCCTCGAGCTATATTCATTTACATGAAGGATCTCAATCGCAATCACAATATCACTCTTAATCTCATTCTCATTTTCAATCTCAATCCCAAATTTCATAGAAGAAGATGATGGCCTATCTCAATCAATTGTTCTCTAAATGACTTCATATACCTAGAAAGTAGCTTTTTATGAAGGATGTGCTTTTTCCAACAAAAGAATGGACACAATCCTTCAAAACTGGCATGCCTATGAAAAACCTACCAAAAATTAGCAAAAGAAAGGAAAAAGTAGCATAATAATAGCTTTTTTTTAAGTGTTTAAAAAAATCATTTTTGGAGGTTCATATCTTCAAAAGAGTGAGGAATTTAACCAAGCCTATGAGAGGACAAAGCTCCCCTCAATGCCCTCTTCAAACTCCATGGATGACCTTTGACCCAATCATGCAATATGCATCAATGGAATGGTTCGAACCTTCTTCTTTTGTATGGATGCAAGTAGCATGTGCAACGCCTCCATAACTTTTTGCGTGTCATGTCTTTGCAGCAACCATTGCGAGTTTGTTATTGCTCTATTGTCACACACACACACACACACATAGTTATGAAAAATACATCAAATGATTTATTTTAGAATTTAATTTATGTAAATTTTTATTTGGCGCGTGGAAATGTGTGGCACTGGTTGCATTGTGTAAGGTGGATATAGAGTAAATTAATGGTCTTTATGCTGCAACAATTGGCAGATTATTATTTTTTAGTGGAGCATAAGTAGGTACACAATTATTATTTATTGATATTTCATAAGTGTGGATTTATTATAATTTTATAAGCACTTCATAGCACAATATTATTGTATGTGCACATGAGCAAAGAATTTATTGGAATAATATTTAATAACAAGCCTAGAAAAGACTACAATATTATTTTGTTGTAAAATTATGAGCATAGGATAGAGATTGATATTTTTAGGACCATAGTTTTGGGAAAAAGCATTCTTGCAAAGCAAGAGCCTAAAAGTGACGCCTAGCATGTAACTTGGGCAAGAATATAATCTAAAATTACAAATACTTGCATTGGGGAGTGCCTTCCCAATGCATAGGGGGATGATTGTACCCAATCTATTTCTCTACGCTCTTGTCTCTCAACTCTTCTCCCTTTCACATTCTTGGTTTCTCAAATTTCTTTGATAATTGTCTAAGCTATGGTGAATTCTTGCAATATGCACACATGTATATATTACTTAGACATGTAAAAGGAAGAACAACAAATTTCATGATAGGGACTCCAACTAGGTACTTTTAATAACTCAAGTATGGCTTGAGGCCACCATGCCACAATTTACATGTGGCATCATCTTCCTTTAAACACTTGTAGGTTTAGACTTCTTTTATGCATCACACATTTAAACTTATGTCCATTGCATCTAACAAGATGATAAAAAATGATATGAAAGCCACATGTAAAGTTTTGATAGGCCCACTTAACCAAGCACCCATAGCATTAATCAACAAGAAGACTGGCTTGAAATCTATCCTTATCCTTTCATATGTATTGGGCTAAAAATGCAAATGCTATAGTTTTGCATCTCTTTTCCTTCTCCCTCCCTCCCTCCCTCCCTCCCTCCCTCCCTCCCTCCCTCTCTCTCTCTCTCTCTCTCTCTCTCTCTCTCTCTCTCTCTCTCTCTCTCTCTCTCTCTCTCTCTCTCTCTCTCTCTCATAATCAACCTTTTACAATCATAGTGATCCTTAGCATGCCCTTAATAATGGTGAAAAGTAAGTCTTCTCTGTCTCTCTTGTGTTTCCCTCTTCTCCCCCCCTCTCTCTCTCCTCTTTTCCCTCTATATAATGACCTATTTCAAATTGGTTAATGGCTAGCTAAGTGGGAAGTTGAGAAGCTCATGTAGCACCTTTGCTCCATTGCACCTATCATAAGCTTGTAGTAGTCGCCCATAATCATGCAATGGCTTTCACCTAACGTTGATGTGACATTACAAATTGTTCTATATGCAATAAAAAAGGGATTCAAGTACAAAGACAAATTCTCAAAATAAGGTAATCTCCTATCAACTTGCATGTCCTACAAGTTGATATTGTGTATTGTGATGGGCAACATGGTGAGCTTGAAAGAGGAGATGCCATTGATGTAGTGTGAAGGTTCGAACACTTTGTGATCTCCATATTCACTTTGAGAAAGACAAAGAATATGATCAATTGTTGATTTTAGACAAACTTAAAGTGGTATGTTATTAGGAAAAAGATACAAGCCCCTAATCTTTAATTAACTTTGTGAGAGGAAAGAGTATGAAGGACAACTCAGTATAACTAGTTAATCGATCCATTCTATCAACTACATACTCCTTCAATGTGGCATTTGAGAAAAGGATATTGTAACTCACTTGGCATAAAGGAGCATAAGTGAGCTACAACTAATGCAAATCCAAAGAAGGGAAGCTTTGATTGGGTAAATGAGTGCGTATGCTAGACATTCGAGTTGAACAAGATTTCAATGTTACCAAGGGGCTTGAATTTTTTGTAAATCAAGGGACCTAGGGTTTTCTTTTTGGGGGGTTGAGACCTTCTCTCTCTCCATAGGTGGGTGAGCTGTAATTTTGAATAAATGTGTCAAACAATGATATGAGACCTATGGAACCAGCTTGAAAGTAGTAGTTTGGAACTATCATGTAGCATTACAACTTAATTATTGGTGAATTTGAGGAGACATTCAAAGACACAAATATTATCTTTTACTCAAAGGCACATTAAGGTCCACATAGCATGCTCCTATGAGTGATTGGGTACATATGAGAGTTAGCACAAGAGATGGAGATACATACCAAGCATGGTAGTTGTGATTTAGATGGTATGGTAGTTTTCTTTTAAGAGGAGGTGTACTCACTCCATAGTTTATCTTGATGAGCATGCCAAGTATATGTGGGTGAGGGTGTGAGGTGAGGAGCTAGTTTGGGCCTATCTTCTAGTTAATTAAGCCTATCTTCGAGTTAACATATACTAAAGATACTCAACTCAATGAAATCTATGCAATTGGCCCTACCACACCAATAAAATATTGTAGCTCACCCAAGTCTTTCACATTAAATTTCAACCTCTAAAGACCTTGATATTGGTAATCTCACTCTCACTCTCAACAATGCAATAATCAGACCATTCACATAAATGACTATGATGACCAAACTCGCAATACCCTCTCTCACATAGGTGAGTGATTTGCATCTCAAATATAAAAACCAATGTTGACAAGATAGTCCTTAATCGTATCTAACCATGCTCTAGGTGCTTGTTTGAGCCCATACATAGTCTTCTTCAACCTGCACATATATGTGGGGTGCTCTTTCCCATGCAAGAAGGCATCCATTATATCCATTTTATGCAAAGTCTCAACCTTTAGTAGTAGCAGAAGCAACCATACATATAAACAAATGCAAATGCCATTTCTATTATAAAAATCCTAGGCTTACTCATAATTTTGCTTTAAAAAGCAAGAGAAAATTTAGGTTTACAAAAGTGACTTAATTGAGCTAAATCAACTCTTAATCTAACAAGTGTAAGTGTTAGTCTGTTAACTTAAGTTAACTAGGGATAATTCTTTTCGAATAATTACTTTTTCATCGTGCCATTGTAATAGTGCATGTCATAATGAGCAATCCTACCAAAGATGAGAGAATTTCACTTAGATGTGGTGCAATTGTTAACCACTACAAGTTTTCAAGAGGGGGATCCACTATAGTGACTCGTAAAGTTGATGAAAAGATCAACTTGGATTTGCACGTTCGAAAATTTAGTGGACAATTAAAGAGTTGGATGAGATTTTATACTTGGAAGTCCACATAGATGATGCAATGTGGTCAATCGGTTTACTTGAACTGAATCGAACCGATGTTCAATAGAAGTAGATTAACTTGAGAAATAAACAAACGAGAAGGTCTAGTCATACTAGCTCGAATATCTAATTTGAGAAGGTTTTTTTTCTCACCAATAACAAACCTCCACACATGATGAACCATATGGTTCACCTAGGCATTTGCAATGAACACAAGTTTTCCCCATGGTAATAGGGGGGACCTTAATTGAACTACAAAGTGGGTGCCACAGTAAAAAAGTACTTACAATGGTGATCTTTCTACGATATCTCATGTATGAGGGAAGTGAGAGATATGTACCAAACAAGTTTAAGGTTGGTAACATACCAAATGACAACACACCCACTTTTAAGCTTTAACCAATCAAAATATATCTCATGTATGAGGGAAGTGAGAGATATGTACCAAACAAGTTTAAGGTTGGTAACATACCAAATCACAACACACCCACTTTTAAGCTTTAACCAATCAAAATACTTATTTAAGGGCTGGGCGTTTGCACTCCTTTACACAATGAGAGGACATGACCTGTTGTTTACCTGCAAAACAGGTGGACTCCCTGCAATGATTGCACCTTCTGCTCGCAGGGAGATGATATCAGTCTCCACGCACAGCTTTGGAGAACCCAAACAACTGTGCATCACCATCACCGAGGTAATGGCTGGTGCTTCTTTTTTAGAAAAAGGACTCTTCCTTCTCTCTCTTTGTTTCATATCAGCTTCTGTATGTGATTATGCAGGTCATCGAGGAAGAGTATGGATTGCACGTCTGGCCCTGCGGCATTGCCCTTGCAGAGTATGTCTGGCAGCAAAAGGATCGATTCTTGGGCGCTCAAGTGTTAGAGGTACTTTGATTATATTTTCCTGGACCACAATATTCCTTCATAGCACTCTTAGTGTAGATCATCTCGTAGTCACACTTATCACTTTGATGATACCGGTAGACGAAGGGAATTTCAGTTTCCATATATTGTTAAAGAGGATTTTCAAGCGAGTTGTAGGCAACTTTTAAAGCTTGGCAAAATTCTCCTAGGTTTCAGCATTTTCAGTTTCCATCAGGCCTCACGATATGATTACCCAACTTTGAGCTGTTCTCTGTACGACTGGCTTAATTGCTGCTTTTCAGGTCAATACACAAGCAGTATGATTTACCCTAATACCTAATGCAACTGGTTAGAACTATCAACCCTATTAAACAAGGCTATGTACAATGATAGATTTTGACAAATAGAACAAACAGATGTAGGTGGTGATTGATTTCATGGAAATATGGAAAATGATTATTTGCTTGTCAATTTTTAGCCCACCATATCTTGCAAGGAAATGGCCTGGAGTTGAGTTTAGGTTATCCTTCCTCCTTTCCTGTACCTCATGCAAAATTGTGGGAGATTTGGTGGTCATGCTAGTTAGAATGAAAAAAAATCCCATGAAAGTAGAGTTTGAGAAATAGAACAAATAGATATGGATGGTGATTTATTTGGCCCACCACATCTGTGACAGCACAAGGAAAGGTTCAGCAGTTGGTTTTGGGTCATTCTTCCCCCTTCTCTTATTCCTGAGGGATTGTTCTTGAGGGGTTGGTGGCCATGCCAGTTAGAATTAAAACAAACCCCATGAAAGTAGAGTTTTTGCTGATCTTCCCCAAGGCCTCTTTGAAGAGAAGGTTTGGGACCTCAATGTTGGCTCTTTGCCACCTAGTTAGGTAGTATGTCGTGAGATTTGGGCTGTTTGCACATTAAAGTTGGTGCTTGAGGGGTTCAGGACATTATGAGATAATTCTGTTTAGTAGGGATTCATGGCATGGAAGGGAGGAATACTCCTTTTTGAGCAAACCAAACTATTCAAGCACGCTGAGTGGGATTGGCACACTTTAGGGAAATTGTATTTTCCACCCTGCTTGGATGCATGTGAAGAATAAAAAGCTTGAGTGAATGTCCACCTAACTATTTGCATAGATATGTAGAATAAAATGTTATCGAGGTAAAGGCCAATGGCCAAAAACTAGGCTAGTACCCCTTGTATATGCACACACTATTTAGTTATATAAGTAAAGGTAATGGAGAATATGGGTAATTAGAGTTCGCACCAAAAGCTTCTTGTGTGTTTTCTCTCTCTCTCTCTCTCTCTCTCTCTCTCAATCCATTGGCCGAGGCGTTCTTAATCCATTGACTCCGCATCCCACCATTGCTTAATCTCAAATACCCATTGTGTTAATAGTCTATTTTGACCTTTTGCAATAAGTATAATTTTCCGTGGATGATTCTTGATCATGTTGCAACATGTTCACATTCTCTTTCATAATATAGCTGAGTTTGAACGTTGACCTGATTCTTAATCTCTATTTATTTGGGAAGTACATAGTTTTTCTCATCTTTTCTGATGCTCTACTTGATAGCTTGGTGCAGGGACGGCCTTGCCAGGTATTGTTGCTGCCAAAGTGGGAGCTTTTGTAACTCTTACAGATATTCATGGCAGACCTAAGGTGCAAGTTATATACAAGTTCTTATGAGCCTATCTTCGCAGATCTTATAGTAAATTACAATTGAGTTTAATTTTGACTTCATTCCTTGTTTAAAAGTAATTATGGTGTATTGATTACATTGTTTATATATGGATCTTACAAGCAATCCCATTAACATTGTCTCACATTAGTAGAATAAATATATCTTACAAATCATTTGACTTTCTCTCAAAACCTATAAGGTCTAAGAATTTAGACAGCCCTCGCCACATAATGGCCACACTTATTCCAAGACAACTTTAAACCATTGCAAATCAAATATGATCATGGAAAAGCTGTGATAGTCCATTGAAATCACACTTTGGCACATCAAGCTACATAGGGAACTCTAAATTCTTAGCCATATAGTAGAAAAAGAGAAGTTTACCAGTAGGTTATAGCATATCTAGCAAAAGTCTCAACTAGTAAAAAGTGGATGTTTTGCTAGTTATGTTTGTGGTAAAATCTTTACTCGATAGCAAAATCAATCTAGAAAGATTACAATATAGGCATTTGCTTGAGTAGCAAAATTGTAAAGATTGCTAGTTAGCAATTCAAAAGGTGTCATGCTCATTTGTCTACTCATCTTGACTTCTCATCTTTTTATTGTTGTAAAATCCAAGCCATAACACATCATGAGACTGTGATTACATCTCTAGAGGGACTACGAGTGGCTTTAAATAGCTAGAAATAATCTTGAATGGATTCAAAAGTAGGCCAACATTGTCAAACAAATTACAAGGTCCATTAAATTATTAAATTCTCTTCTTATTCATTAACAACTCTCTAAAGCTATTTTAAATATTATTCAATGTCTTAACCATGTTATGAGGACCTCTTTGTGACATCTAGCACATTCCATTGCATGACATTGTGTAAATTTTGGTGCTTAGGAAAGTGCTACCATTGTCATGGTACACTATACTTGTAAGTATGTATTTTTTCATATTGTCATCTCTTAGTTGTGAGCTCCATCAAAGTCTTCATTTGACTAAGACAAAGGAGATTTGATTGTCTTTTAGCCCTTTTTTTTGTGTGCATTGCCATTTTCAGCCTGTTTTATTGTGTTCACACAAGCTATGTGAGTTGTCCAACTCAATGCATTTTTCTTTCAATGGTCTGGAGGTTCCATTCACACTCTTCAAATGGGGCAACCAACTTTTTTGCATGGTGATCTATAAAGAAGTGGAAAAGACACTATTATTTCAGGAAATAAGTGGAAATATTTCTAGTCACACTAGCATGAGTATATAAGATATAAGAGGCTTATTTTTTTCATCATGTTCAGCAATTAAAAGTCCTTTTTTATTTTCAACCTTCTTCTTCATAGCTTTAATGGCTTCCATCTCTTTCTCTCCCTTATTTTTGTCTTTTTGTCTCCTGTTCTAGTCTTTCTGTTTCCTTTGTACTCTCTTTCTCTCTCTTCTCTCTATTTCCTTTCTCCTATCAGACCTCTCTCTTACAAGTAGTATTAAAACTTAGGCTTTTGATCCATTAGATTTTCTCAAATTTCCATATCCATTTTCATGTTCTTATGTCAAAAAATCTAAGTTAGTAAGTACATAAGACACATGGTGAGGACTAGCAAGCTTTCTACATGTAGCATTGACTATCTTTGAAGGCTTCGATAGGAGTCTTGGACAAGCTTGGTAGCATTAGGGCCAAAATAGTAGCTTATGGATCAAATTTCAGCCATTTTTACAAGCATTTTGGAGAAAGAAGGTTAACCAAGGCTAGTAGAGGTTTAAGTTGTGGCTACTTTTGAAAGATAACATTTCTCTTTTTCTTCTCTCAAGCTTTCACATAGTTTTCATGGAGGAAACCAGTCAAGAACTCCTTTCTCTCAAACTCTACCTTGCATAAGTCATCTAATACTTGAATAAGCTTACTTTCATCATTTCTAGGCAGGGCATAACCATTCACAAGAGTTGTTGAGCAGTCCTTTATGCATAAATAGCCCTAAAAATTGTGGTGCAATTTTTGGGCTGATTTTTGGCAATCTTGGATAGCAATCAACTCAAAATCATCATTAGCAAGGTGGCAGTAGTCTTTGACAAGCAATTGTTTAGAGGGATTAAAGAGTTGAATTTCCCATTAGATTTCACTGCAATTCATTTTTGGAACCGATCTTTATTCCAAAACAGTTAATTAGAAGCCTCTTGTTTGCATCCTTTGATTGCATTTATGTTTGAAACATACTCAAGAAGCTTTATCAAGAGTGAATTTATCTTTGCAATTTTATTTCTAATCCTTTGATCTATGTTGGATTTCATTCTTGATAAATTCCTTAAAAGAGAGTAAGTATGATGTATGAGCAGTGAGTCATTGATCAAGGAGGTAGTTTCTATCTCGAATCTTCATCTTTTGCCTCATTTCATTGATCTTTCCATTCCAATTGCAATTTCTCAATGTTTGTTTGCTTAGAGCTACGATGCCATTGCCATATTGATATTTCCATTGAGAAAAAAGGTGGTTGCTTGGGCAGATAGCAAGACAAAAGAGAGGTGACCCTCCCTTGCTATTTAAAAAGTGGAAGGGGTGTATAACTTGACTTAGGGAGGAACTTTGCAAACCCCTCGGTGATTCGGAGCTTGTGTAGGGAGCCTTTGCCTATTGTTTTATCCCTCACATAGGTAGAACAAATGGAGGATTGAAGATTCAAGCATTCTTGAAGACTACAAGACTATTGAAGATCAAAACATGGTCAAACATGGCATAAACAAGGCATTGCAGGTACATACAAGTCATTGCAAGGCTACTATTGATTCCAAGAGGTTACATATAGGTTTCATAGGTTGCCTAGAGTTTCTATAAGGGTTTTTACAAGGTTTGAAGGCTTGGAATAGGCTTTACAGGTTATCCATAACTCAAAATATGGCTCTTATAGATTTGGATAGGGTATGCGACAACACAATCTAGGTTGAGTTTTTGGGTCGTGAGATTTTGTGTTTTAAATCTATTGGGAATAAAGGGCCATCGTGCCTTTTATATGTGCACGGGTGTGAACACGCCCTTAGCACATTGTACTTGCATATATATATCTATCTAAAAACCTAAAGTGGTACACTGGTCATTGTACCAAAAACGTGCTCACACTCTACACACACTCTTCACTGCTTGCTTTCACTCTCTCTGTCTCTCTCCGTGCATACGACAGTCTACCTCGATCTTCGTGCCTAATCAATTCCTACAAATTGGTATCAGAACGCAAGGTGCTACAGACGATCGCTAGGCTGAGGTAGAAGACCAGCGTGGTGACGAGAGCTCAAAGGCGAGCAAGAGAGTCACAGGTGTAAGCTACAGGCAATGACAGTCGACTGCAGTAGGTGTGGACCAAGCGTGCGGCGGGCTGTAGTGCTAACGAAATACCAGGTGACCCTGTAGACGATTGCAGTATTGACGAACGAGGAGGCTGCTGCTGCGTGACACGAACACAGGCTTGCGCGAAACAGGGATAGGGTACCGGGCTGCACGGGCGACGATCGCGACCAGCAAGGACGGAACTGGCAGCGGGGCTCATGGCACCCGATTGACGGGTCAAT
Source organism: Lygodium microphyllum (assembly GCF_053477565.2). Classification (NCBI taxonomy): domain Eukaryota; kingdom Viridiplantae; phylum Streptophyta; class Polypodiopsida; order Schizaeales; family Lygodiaceae; genus Lygodium; species Lygodium microphyllum. The sequence continues at coordinate 6,969,180 of NC_141154.1, forward strand.
GAACCCGTCCGAATTTTTCTGAAAAATTCAATCTTTTTTGAAATTTCTTTTACCCACTGAGGGGGTTTCGCGTGTATAAGCACAAAATCTCAGATCTGTGCAAAATTGGCTAAAAAACTAGGGGCTTTTCTCGAATCTAGGGATCTCAACACAGAATTGGACAATCTGACTCAGAAATTGCAAAGTTGGTGCACATTTGCCCGGGAATTCTGGGGCTTTTCACATTTTAGTGAAATTCTTTCAATTTCACTAAAATTAGTGCTCGCAGGACTTGGAAAATTTGTGGATTTGTCCAGATTTGGTGCGAGCAAGATGCAACAGTGATATTTGTCTCGGAAATTGCAGGAATTTGTGACATTTTGTCCCCAACATTTGGGGCTTTTAATGTACATGCGCAAATTGGGCTGAAATTAACTCAATTTTTGACATTGAGGCACATTGGACCCTGTGCAATTTGGGGCTTTTGCAATTTGGGCAAAATTTGTGCAGCATTTGGTCATTTTATGTACATGCAGGTTGAATTCCGCACAATTTGGACATCAACGCTTGGTAAAATTTGAGGGTTTTACTGAAATTTCTTTATTTTGGCAAAATTTGACAATTCTATGCATGAAAGAGGAAATGCAGGTGTGTGTTTGACGCTTTTGAGCACAAAATTTTGGGGCTTTTGATTGTTTGTGCCAAATTTTATGCCCGTGGGTATATGTACAAGAGAAATTGCAGCTGACATTCTGGGATTTCTCATGTAATGTGATGCACATGCCCTTTGGAACAGCTGTAATCAGTTGGATAATGCTGTAGCACTTGGTTTGGTGCTTCTGAAAACTTAATTACAGATCTGAAATCTGTACTTTTGGGTGGTCATTTATTGCTGATTGATACTTGTTTGTACCTTGGTCACTTGGGTGACAGTCTGGGCCTGCATTTGCTGGTTTTTTGGTCACATTTGGGCTGAAAACCATGGCTGGCAGCAATGGCAGAAGTAATTTGATGCATATAAAGAAGCTTGAAGGTGCACATAATTTTGCAGTGTGGCAAAAACAGTGCTACAATATCTTGTTACAAAAGAAGCAGGCAAAGCCGATCAAAACCAAAGGGGCAAAGCCAGCGGACATGGATCAGGACGATTGGGATGAGTTGAATGAGCTTGCACGCTCAACCATAGAGCTATAGATTTTTGATGCCTTGCTCTTCAACATTGAAGGTTTGGATTCTGCATATGCTATATGGACTAGACTGGAAGAACTGTATGCACAAAAGAGTGCTGCAAGCAAAGTGTATTGGCTGAAAAAGCTTATGGGTTTGTGTATGAAAGAAGGTACAGCAATGTCTACGCACTTGAGTGAGTTTAACTCCATTTTCAGCCAGCTAGTTGCCTTGAAATTCATGATTGATGAGGAATTTAAGGCTACTTTCTTGCTTTGCACTCTACTAGAGAGTTTGGATACATTCAGGATTGCTATGAGCAATTTTAATGTGATCCTTTTGTATGCTGATGTAGAGAGTGCTCTACTTATGGAAGAGATGAATCGGCAGAACAATGCATCCAGTAAGTCTTCCAGTGCTTTGCATACTAGGGGCAGATCACAGCAAAAGGGCAAATATGATGGCAAGGGATGCAGTAAATCACATGCATTGTCCCCAAGATGGACAACACTATGTCGACCCCTTGTATAGGCCGAAAACCACTCACGATGAGGAGTGACGTGAAAGGAAGCACCTGAATCAAGAATCCAAGTATGCATGTCATCATCTGTATCTGCAAGTAAAGCATGTGCACCAAAATGTGATTGCTGAATGTCATCATTGTGGCAAGAAGGGTCACTTTAAATGTGATTGCTACAAATGGAAGAAAGAGAAAGGAAAAGGCAAAAAGACAGATGATAGCAAGGAAGAGAAGAATGATAGTCAGCCTAAGAAGAGCAGTGTAAAGAGGTGAATGTAGTTACTCATGACAGTGATAGTGGGAGTGATGTATCATGTACTCTTTCTCTTCACATTTTGGTGCACATGCTTTACTTGCAGATACAGATGATGGTATGCATACTTGGATTCTTGATTCAGGTGCTTCCTTTCACGTCACTCCTCATCGTGAGTGGTTTTCGGCCTATACAAGGGGTCGACATAGTGTTGTCCATCTTGGGGACAACTATGCATGCGAGATTGCAGGTATTGGCAGTGTGCAGTTACAGTTTCAGCATGGCTCTCTCTTTACACTTCAGCATGTACGGCATGTACCTCAGCTCAAGAAGAGCTTGATTAGCACAGGGGAGCTAGATGATGATGGTTTTCATACCACCTTTGGTGATGGAAAATGGAAGATCTGTAAGGGATCTAGGGTTATTGCGAGAGACTGCAATAGTGATACTTTGTATCCACTTCATGTATCTAGTGTGCGTAACCATGTTGTTGCCGTGACCAAGCAGCCAAGCGTTTCTTTGTGGCATGGCCGGTTAGGACACATGAGTCAAACAGGAATGAAAGTGCTTTCTCGTTTGGGTACTTGCCTTGTCTTCGTTATGCTGATTTTGAGCATTGTGATCATTGCATTTATGGCAAACATACACAGACGTCACATAAAAAATCTCTTTCTTTGAAATCTTCTCCTCTAGAGTTAGTACATTCGGATGTATGTCAAGTGCTAGGATTATCTTTAGAGGGAAATAAATATTTTGTCACCTTTGTCGATGATGCTACACAGAAAGTATGGGTTTACTCTATTTGTAGCAAGGATGAAGTGCTTGATAAGTTTAAAAAATTCTTGGCATTGGCTGAAAATCAGATAGATAAGACACTTAAGTGTCTTCGCTCTGACAATGGTGGGGAATATGTGTCCAAGGTCTTTCAGGCATTTTGTGATAGGAAAGGGATAAAGAGGGAGCTCACTGCCCCTTATAATCCGTCCCAAAATGGAGTTGCAAAGCGTATGAATCGGACCATACAAGATAAGGTCCGTACGATGCTGTCTCATGATGCATTACCCCATGGTTTTTGGGCAGAGGTTGTTATGACAGCCGTTCACTTGATTAATCGGTCACCAAACAGGTCTTTGGGGGAGGGGGGAGTTTCCCAAGAAGCGCAGTCGGGCAAGCCACCTTCATATGCTCATCTGAAAGTGTTTGGCTGTGAAGCTTTTGTGCACATTCGTAAAGAAAAATGCAGCAAACTTGAGCCAAAGTCCTGTAAATGCATTTTCCTAGGATATGGTGACGAGGGTGAAATGGGGTATAAATTGTGGGATCCTGAGAAAAGGAAAGTAGTACGTAGCAATGACATTATCTTCCGAGAAGATCGCATGTGCAAACAGCTCGAAAAGACTAAGGAGGTTCATAGGGTTGTATTTCGGGAAGAAATACCTTTTGGACAACAAAATGTGCTCGCTGTACAGTAGCAAATACCTACTGTAAATGAACCTGTAAATGCAGGAAATGATGTTGGAAATGATAAGCCAGCTATTGTCCATGAAAACGAGCCATTACATGTGTAGGAACAGCTAGGACAGCAAGCTGTTAATGCTGATTTGCAGGTTAAAATGCCAGGATAGCATGCCGAAAATGGAAATTTGCAGGAACAGCTAGCAAACAATGACCATTGGGTTAGGAGATCGTCTAGGGCTACTAGACAACCTGACACGTTTGTTCCTGGTGCAATTAATGTGGCTGATTATGTCATGTTGACAGACTGTGGTGAACCGTCTTGCTTCAAGGAAGCAATGGACAGACAGGACAGCAAGAAATGGTATAAAGCCATGCTGTCAGAGATGGAATCTCTTGAAAAAATGCAATCTTTTGGCCTATTTATTCAAGCTCCTCCACAGTCTCTCACTTATCACTTGCAGATCTAGTGCTTACCTTGGTGGAGAGAAGAGCCAGTGCCAGTGCTCACACGGCTAGTGACACACGGTTGTACACAATTGTCTCATGTTTGGTATATGGATTATATTTCCCGAGCATTCTTCTGAGATCTCTTCTTTGTTATTCTCTCTTTCTTTCTCTTTTGTCTTGTGTCCAACAATTTATTTTAGCACTTTTTTATGTTTCCATTGTTGTATTACTTTTGACATGGTATCAGATTTCAAGATTATGTGTTCCTACTGGTTGCTTCTGTTGATTTTAGCACTTAACCTACCTCCTGTTGATTTGGCGAATGCTGCCTGCTACCATTGCCTTGTCTATCACCCTCTAAAGGTTGTGTTTTTGGCCCGGCTGCTTGCATTTCCCTGTTTGCTGCGTTTAATGCAGGTCACCAACAGGTCACTTGCCTTTAATGCTGTCTAATCCGTGTTTTTACTTGCAGCTGCTGCCTTTTCTGCATCTACTGCTCTTAGAGGCTGAACGATAGCATCTGTTTTCTTTTCTCTGACAGTGTTTGTTGACTGTTTTTCATTTCTTGTAGTTGATTTTGTGTGATCAGCTTGTGAATACTTCGTGTGAGCTCTCATTTTGTGTAGTCTTCTCTATCCACCTTCTATCCTCTATTTTTTGAGTTCTCTTCCTATCCTCTCCAGATGGTTCCTCCGTGCACTTCTACTAATGATAAGTTACATGGACCTGACTATCTAACTTGGAGTGTTGTCATGAAAGCTTGGTTTATGCAAAAGTGGCTATGGTACATTATTTGTGGAGCTATTCCATGTCCTTAGCATCCTTTTCCAGTTCTTGAAAATTTTGATGAGGACAATCATGAGGAAGTTGTGCTTACATGGGATACAAATGATGCTCGTGCCTATTTTGCTATTCTTAGATGTATTTCTAAAGAAATTTTGTTGGCAGTTACATCTTGTAGGACATCTCCAGAAGTATGGTTGAAGTTGCAGATGTTGTATAGGCACCTTTCACCATGTGTGTAGTGACACTTTATGGACAACTCCAGTAGATGAGGTTTGTGCCTAAAGACACCATTCAATCATTTTTGCTTTGTGTTACATAGGTACAGGACTAGCCTCGACACGTGCAGTCTGCCCTTCTAGAGACAATCTTGTGATTACGATACTCTATAAGCTCTCCACAAAGTTTGATGGGGTGGCGAATGCTTTGAGGACACATGCATATCTATCCCTATGAACTTTACATATAAGTTCTCGATGCTGCTTGAGCATGAGACATCTTTGTGTCTACAGGGGTGGCTTTTGTCTCATTATGGAGGTTCTAGTGAGGCTCTTGCAGCTTCAGAGAGGGCGACAAGAAGAAGAAGTCGAAGACTTGGTGTTACCACTGTGGTAAGATGGGTTACTTGTGAAAGGGCTGCAAGGTAGCAACCTTACGGAAGAAGGAGAAAAGACAAAGTGGGATGCACACTCCTCCAATGCATCATCCTCTTCCTCAAACTTCGACTCCGATCCTTTGGCCAAGAAGAAGTCCACGGCATGGAAGGGATTTGCTTCTTTGGGTCGAGGGAAGGGCTTGGTAGCCCCTTCCTCTGTTGTTGTCTAGCGTAGGTGATATGGTCATCCCTCATAACTCTCCAGTGCGAGAGAGGGAGTGTAAGAGGGTGGTGAGATGGGACAGTCGAGCCTCATCTATACAGGTATATAGGTACATAGGTTCTAGAGGGGGATGTTCCTAATGCATCGACCAAAGTTTGGTAGGTTCAAATCTTGGAGCTGGGATTGACATCCGGGTTCATGATGAGCTGGTTATTTGATAGAGAGCGGGATTGACTCCTAGTCCGAGCTCATGTAAAAGGAAACTTTTGTGGTCTGGCTAAAGGTGGAGAATCCATGGTCTCGTATGTTCAGAGGCAAGCATCTTGGTGGTAACTTGATCACCCACTGCTTCGGTATCCATGGTTCTATTTTGGTGGTTCTATGTTGTATGGACTATGATGAGTCATTATCATTGTGTCATTGTATTGTATCACATCACCGATGATCTGAGAGAGGGTGTTAGTAGTATTGTTAGCTCGTGTGAGTCTGTGCGTGATGCTAGAGTGGGTTGGGCACATCTCAGATTATTTAGGATTTTATTTGGCATTTTATATATCTTTATGTTGTCATTTCTGGCATTTTATGGCTGGCCGACCACCATTAAATGCTGGTCGACCTGCAATCATTTATGGCATTCTTTTGGCCTATTCATTCAGGCTCCTCCAGAATCTCTCACTCATCACTTGCAAATCTAGTGCATACACTGGTGGAGAGAGGAGCCGGTGCTAGTGCTCGCACAGCCAATGACTCATGGTTGTATGTGACTGTCTCGTGTTTAGTTATGGATTCCATTTCTCGAGCATTCTTTTGAGTTCTTTTTTTTGTAGTGTTCTCTCTTTCTTTCTCTTCTGTCTTGTGTTTAGGAGTTTATTTTGGCACTTGTTTATGCTTCCATTGCTGCATCACTTCTGACAGTGCAAGGAGAATAAAGAAAGGCTCAACCTAGTACAGACATGAGGGTTCCATTTTAGCTAACTTAACTCAAATTCCCAAGGTATCATTGGAAGAAGAGGAATTTTGAATAGCCAATATGAGGTTGGTAAATCATCACAAAGAAGTGTAGAGTGTATGGGAAACACAAATGGGCTGAATTCTCAAATGCACGGTTTGGGCTCTCAAGCATCTCTTTTGGAAGGACTCTTTTAAATAACAGGGGTCAAATAAGCACTCCATAGCCCTTGTACATATTTACTTTTTTATTTTAGCATTTATTCACTATAGACTTTTGTGTTCTACTGTCCCTTTCTCTCTCCCTCTTCTCTCCATGTTCATTTTCTTTTAGTTGGGTCATATGCTTTTGCATTCGTTGCACTTTGCACTGACTTGGTGCGAATGCACTAAGGAAACTTTGAGATTAGGGACAATTTGAGTCCTATTTATAGGACTCAAGAACCTATTGTGCACATTATTGTGTGATCACCACTCTTGGACTCTTGGACCATTGGTCACATCCGTACATTGGGATGGTATGGGTTGCTGACATGTCACGTCAACCCTTGGGATGTGGTCATGACCCGAAGTGTTACTAGCTCCTAGTCTTGGGGGAGTGCTCGTTTGGCTCTATGGGTGGGAGGTGAGTTTGATGCCCAGTCCTTTTTATTTTTCCCCATTTGACTCAGATTGAGACTTATAGGTAGGAGATGACTCTGTATGGGTGGGAGGTGAGTCTGATGTCCAGTCCTTTTTATTTTTCCCCATTTGACTCAGATTGAGACTCATAGGTAGGAGATGACTCTGTATGATAAACATGATTGCTAACACCCCCTCTCAGATCTTGGATGTGGTTGAAGGCTGAAGAAGATGCAGATCTGAGGGTGATAGGAAGAGTGCCAATGCAAATGAAGTTTGTTGATGTAGACCATCGATGAAGAAGCTCTTCAAATCATGGGAATTCCCGAGAATCAAGAGGCTATCCCCATCTTTGTGGGCATAAAGTATGCTTTTCAGTTTGTGAATTACTGAAGCTGAGAGCAATCAAAGTATGCATGTATCTTCTCATACCATGCCCTAGGTGCCTACTTTAAACCATAGTGGGCCTTATGCTTATGACACACTTTGCTTTCTGACTTTTTTTGAACAAAGCTAGGAGGTTGAGTGACATAAACCTCCTCATGAAGATGATCATTCAGAAAAGCAGTCTTCACATTATATGCTGGAAGTGTAGTTTATTTGTTTGGCAGCATCTCCATTTTGGTATTTTCTTGGAGTTTTGGCAAGTTAATTGGTTTGGCTTAACCTCTGCTTGCTAAAATCAAGCTAAATGTTGAGAAGGTTTTAGAGAACATGAAGAGAAACTGCGAGCAAAATGGAGTTGAGTGCAAGGTATTTTGTTTCTCTTATGGTCATGGTACAAGTAAGTGAAATAGTGTATTCCATGTTTTTAGATTCATGCAACATTTAATCTGTAATCGTTCAGGTGGAAGAGTTGACCTGGGCCACTTGGGACTCTGCTTCATTAAATTCGAATCCAGACATAATTCTTGGAGCTGATGTATTATACAACCCTAGAGGTTTGTGTCTCTGTTTCATTCTACTCTTGGCATTATTTGTCTTTGTCGTGCATCTTCTACATTCTATTTGTTGATGAACTGTTTAAACTTCATGGACTTCGTCTAGTCCTTGGAATACTGCACCAATAGAAACTGCAGTATACAAGTTCTTCTAATCCTGCTTAGTCAATCTTCTATTGAATAACTAAGTTGAAAAAGGGACAGTAGATTTAGACTGAGCACTAGGTGGGAAAGAGCCTATTTCCTTTATATGAGCTTCAAATTATACCTTGCATTGCAGATTACAAGACTCTGCAGTGGTAAAAATATCAACCAATACTAACTTTTAACCAGTGCTAAACAAAGAAGATTGTTGTATAGACGTACATCACAGAAGGTTTATTTAAAAAAAAAAGAGGAAGCTTTCGTGACGAGGCATAGGTTATTTCATAAGCTTCCTTCCGCAAGCTTCTTCTAGAAGTTTCCTTTATAATAGCTTCTTCAAGAAGCTTCTCCCAAGTTATTAGCTAATGGCATGAAGCATCAAATGGCTTTTTATTTGTATATGTGTTTTTGCTTCTCGTTCATTTCCTTATAGACTATTATCTAACCTTTCCTGTCTTTGGGTGCTTTTTCTCCTTGTGTGTAATGAAATCTAGATTTTGATGACCTTTTTGCCACTGTGGCTTTTATGCTTCACAAGAACATCAAAGCAGTTTTTATTGCTGGATATGAGTCACGCAGGTAAAGTATGTGTCTCAATTTGTAACAGAATCTATGTTCCAATGAAAAAATGATTTTCTCATTGTGAATTAAAGAGAAATTTACTGGATAAACTAAAAGCTTGAGAAAAGTTAAATTTATTATTCCCAAGAATGCACTTATGATGATTATGACCAGATGATTGAATGAAAATGTTCCCTGCATGATGTGATTAGGTGGAAGGAAATAAAGTTTACATTCTTGGACTACAACACTGAAGCCTTGGAGGAGTAGGCATAGCAATAGTATGTTGTTGCATCAACTTGTGCATCAGGGATAGCTAGTGCATGAGGCTGGTCCCTTTGGAGAAGGTGGTGGGCAGTATCTGTTGCTACAGGTATCTGAAGGCATCACTATAGCATCTTATCCCTCAACACATGTCACAGCTACCCCCTTCTCCTTTTAACACTCAACAAAGCTGCCCCCTTGCTTCTTGTTCATAAATGTTCTTGTAGAGGTCACTAGCAAATCTCTTTCAGCTCATTTTAGTGGGCTCTGTGACCTCCACCTGCCCATCCTCACATTCTGAGGAGCTGCTGTATATGGAACTCGCAGATGACACAGACACTTACCTTTAAGGTGATTTTAGTTATAATGGATTCATTGGCATAGGCTATTTGGCCTTTGAGTCAAGTTAGTACAGTGCATTTGTCTGTAGTTGGATGTCCTGCGTGAATCGACTTGAGCACTTTATTTGAAACTCTCTTCAAGATGACTGCTCACTGAGAGCAAAGGTTGCTTGGCAAGTTATTGAGCATGTTCCTGAGCTCTTGTAGTGTTTGTTCACTGCCCTTCCTACCCATGGACTGTCCTGACCTGACAACACGAGACAGTTTCATTGCAGCCATTTTCAGTGCATGGAAGTCGTAGCCTGTTTTTATTTCAGCACCCTGCCCTAAGGGCTGAAGAAAGAGATCAGCACCTTCTAACATCAAACCACCTCATACCAGGCCATTTGGCTCCTGTTCATACTGAGCATGGGGTCATGTTGCTCCTACTTATTGACCAGCTTCTACTTCTTGACCTGTTTTCATGGATGCATCTTACCTCTCCTCACCCTCATGGTTTTCCAGATGCTCATGGCCAATAGCAGGCTGCCCTAACCCAACCTGCATGTTGTAAGCTGTGAAGACCATTAGTTTGGTTTAGTATGGACAGTTCATGAATCATAATACTTCAGACAATGTTGTCCAAATCAACTGCACTGCCTTCATCTTGGAAAGTCTCATGGATGTAGTCTAAAGAGGGTGAGAGTAATAGCCCATCATCAGAAATGGTAGTGGACTGATCCTAGCCCTTTCTATGTGCTTTGTTAATACTTCCTGGCCCCTGCAGGTCTTCAGAACCAGCCATTGCACTGTGTGCAGTAGATTGTAGGAGTGATTCTGGAGGATTCTCCATACCCCTCTTCAGTACCCTAGAACTTTTCTTGATACATACCTAGCAGGAATGACAGATTCTTCTAATTGACATCCAACAAGATTAATCCACAGACAAGCTCTAGGATGTTTTTGATGACTTTATTAGAAAATTTTAGACACTTGTGTGGCACAAGCTTGGCTCCGAATGGTCTCTACAATCTTGTGGTTGGTTGTAGGCTGTAGCTTGGCAGTTGGTACTCAGCTTGCCAAGACAAGCCACTCCAGCATGTAGCCTGTATGCAATTCCTTTGAACTTACCTCCTCACCATCCATGGGATTGGACTGCCCATATGTTCAACACGTTTGGTCTGGAGTCTTTGGAGCTTTCTGTGTCATATGGCTGTGAGTTGCTCTCGCTTGGGGTGGCTTTTCTTGTAGACACTTGACCTGTGCTTGGTTATGATAACGGACCTAGATCTTGTTCTTAGAAGGCTTCTCCTGCAGAATCTATAAATGGCAGACTTGCAAAAAAAGAGTATAAGATGCAGAGGTAGGATGAATGGCAGACTTGCAAACTTCATGTTGGAACACATGCCATTGAATCAACTTGCACTACTAGAGTAGGGTAAGGTTTTTCTAATGGTGAATTATTCTGGAGAGTACTTTGTATAGGGAGTGTTTTGTGTCACTTGGGGTCTTTTGGTATAACTTGAAAGTTTGCTGGACTTGTGTTCTCGTTTTATGCAGCGGGCATCACTCGATCGAGTTTTTGATGGCGAAATGGAAACTGCAATGCATAAAGCTTTTAGATGCACACACCATCTTGCCAGAGGCAAAGCTACCATTGGCTTCTACGTCCATAGAGATAGTTGAAATACAAGCTGTAAGCAGACAGGATTAGGAAGTCCTAATCAATAGTGACTCCTTGTAGGTTTCAACGATCATAATTTTTTCTTTTCGTTGAGTTTGAAATCCAGCTGTATACCGGTTTTTCCAAGTGTACACAAGTTAATAGAGTCTGCATCATAAGCCTAAAATTGAGTGCATCACAGAGACAAAAGCTAGGCGATTTAATCTAATAATAGCAGACATACTGTGGGATATCCCCCTAATTGCCACCATTAGTTCGAATGATCACCATGATGAATTGTTAAAATCAAAGGTGATAAGCTAAGGGAGATTAGTTTGCTAGTCTGATTTAGAATGCATGTGGAGGTGGAGTTTATTGCAATGGTACTTACAGTCGTTTGCTTTGTGCTAGTGTTGCATAGGAGCACATTTCGTATAAATTCAAAACCTATGAACTCTTTCCAAACTCTTCTTACATAAAAAACGTGGTCATTGAAAACTTAACCTTTGTTTCAAAGTGGAAAGATGTAATTCATTGCAGGAATTCAAAAATAATCAAGCAATTCATGTGTCTTTTTTTTTTTTTTTGAGGACACTTTTGCCTTTTCTTTATTCGTGTGATATGGATTAACTCCTAGTATTGAATAGGGTTTAGTTACATTTGTTCATGTCGTATGGATTATTTCCTAGTATAGAATATGATTTCGCTAAGCACACATCAAATGCTTGGCCACATTTCTTTGTACAAACATGCAAGTTGGCATATTGTGCTAGCCATAGATAGTGTGCTCCCCAAAACTTCTATCCATTAGGTGGCAATGCTTAGATGCAAGGGTAGAGCATCGAGCAACCTTCTTTATGTTGTGTTGCTATTTGGCATGGCACTAAGGCTTTTGGAAGTCGGAGATAGGGTCTCACTTGCTTTCCTTAGTGTCTCTTCATAATGACCCTCTCTAAGTTAGGTTTTGAAAATGTATCCTTGTTTTGATTAGAGTTCCTAGTTCCTTATTATGAGTTGTAGTTAATGCTCAACTTTATATGTTTACATCATAGTTAATAGTGAAGACCAACAAATGTAAAGGAAGTATGTAATGACCTTGAGTCGTATCATTGAATGCTTTTACAAGACAAGAATAGGGCATGATATTAGAGTTCTAGGATGTTAGCAAGTATGCATTTAGGTGTTTCCTCATAATGATACAATAGATTTTCTTTGGCTTGAGAACTTAGGAACATAGTAGCCATGATTTGCTTTTCTTAGGTTAATTTGGTAAAACTCTTCAAAATCACAAGAATTTGTACAAATTTGACAGAGGTTATTGATATAGAATTTTCCTTGGATGCAGACATAATTAGAAGTAATAAAAGCATTTGCAATGTATAAATTTATAAGCAATCATAAGGCCCTTGCACTTATTATTGGTTTGCCTATTTTGAGTACTAACAAAATTTCATGTTCACCATAAAACTAATCCTTAAATAGTGTAGTGTTTCAGGTGTAGTGTGTGTGGGCAGGTTTTTTCATATCCTTGAGAGGTCCCAATCTTTCCAAGGTTGCATTCCCACTATTACTTGTAAAGACGTTTCATTCACTCTTTAATGTGCGTTAGGGAAGAGAGGTGAGTTTGGGTTTGTCTTTGTATAGGGCGATGGGCTCTTGTTGTTTGGGTATACAATATTAGACAGATCCACCAAATAATTCCAAAAGACATCTTTGTTTCAAAATGCTTGCATGTGTGCTTATTTTTGAAAATCAAACTACCAATGGAAAGAGTACCAATACAAGGTAACATTTTATGGAGTTTTCAAAATGATTCATATGACATCAAAGAAAAGCATATGTTTTATAAGGTTCACTACGCTTATTTTACAAGCTCTTTATCAATCCCCTATCTCTTTGTTGAGGTAATTGAAGGAGAAGCCTTGGGTAAAGGTTCAAGTATTATTTGTTGGGAAACTAGGATATCTTCCATGTGGGTCATCAACTTTGTTGTATATAATTACTAAGCCTTACCTTATGGGAAGGATTACTTCAATGGATGTTGCTTTTGGCAAGAATTTGATTACAAGGTGATGCATTCATTGGCAAAGGAGTATGCAATAGTAGATTTCTCAAGTAGGTTGGAGGGAGAAGATTCTAGAGAACTTATCAATGATCATCGACCAATGCTAAATTATTTGAAGCTCAAGTTGTTAATGCAAACTCTTACTATGATCATATGTTACAATTCGTTATCGTTGGCTTTTACACAATAATGAGACTTTTGATAGAGGTCTTATTATTTTCAAGATATTCAAATATGTCGCCTAAGTTATCTTGCATTGCACCGAGCTTCCTTATGCTCTTTCTCAACCCTATTGTGCACTCTACCCAAGAAAGAAAAAAAATGCAAGAATAGAGGTGTCTTGCACTCTCATACTTACCTATCATTTTGTACTTGATAGTCAAAAGGCTTGCAAATGGCTCCACAATTTGAGTAGTGTTTCTCCATTTGAATTTGCTACTCCATTACTTTGAACCCAATCCATGAATGCTCCACAAAGAGGGAAAGAAAAAGAAGGAAGAGGTAGAGAAGAGCTTGTCCTAATAGTCACTCACTCCCTCACTCACTCACACTCTCAGAATCACTTCCTAAGGTGCATGCATGCTTGGCCCAATTGGAGGAGAAGTTGATTATGGAGGTGATTACTACTAATAAGAAGATTGAAGACAAAGTCAAGGACATGACAACAAGAGTGCAAGAGGATGTACAAAAGGAAATTAATACAAGGAAGTAGATATATGAGGTGTCCCAAATATTATTTTTTCTATAGTTAATGAAGTTACATTGCAAAAGAAGCTTGAATCTCATGCATGATTAGGAGGACTTCTTAATGGGTGGCATAAAGAAACACAAGAGGAATAAGAGGATGAAAACTATGAAGAATATCCAGAGTCATGTAGGTTAGAAACTAAACTAAAGGCAATATTAGAGAATTGGGGTTTTAAGTGGGCGACACCATGACACATCACCAAACGAGGGAATAGCCAAGCACCTTGGAGTTTGGAGAAGTATAATATGAAATTGAAGCACTAAAGCAATCAAAATGTTTCAAGGGAGCCACATAGTGGATCATCATAGATGAGCTCACACCAACACAACTCAAAGCATGACTAGATGAGATTGCCAAGATGAAAACAATTGGAAAAGAGGGAAAATGGGTAGTTTATCGAGGTGGTCAAGCCATCATAGAAGAGCTTAAAAAGTCTAAGCATCAAGCTTCTTTAGGGTCATTACCTTATATAGTAACTCTTGTAGCCTTAGTAGTTCATGTTTATTTGTGCCATTAGCAACACTAAAGTGAATTGTATATGGATCTTGAGTTTTTCATCTTGTCCTAGTTGCCTTTGGGGCATCTTAAGAGACATTAACATCACTATCTTTCTTTCTATCTTTCTCTGATAAGGTGCACAAGAGAATAAGGTAGAAGTAAGGAGAAGGGAGCTCTTAAAGTTGCGCACACAAGAATGAGATCCTTTTGAAAAAAAGGACAAGTGCCTAAAAAACATTATCTTGAAGTCACTAAAAAATTGATACATCTTTCAAAGCGACTCATGTTACTTGTACTTTGACTTTGACTTTATCTTTGAAAGAATATGAGTTGAGTGATGTGTAGTGACCTTACTAGAGATCAACAAACGAAAGGTGTTACCAAGTGGTATGTGGAATGCTATATAAGAAAGACAAAGATCAATATCGAAGAGATGTATATCCAAGTTAAAAAAGTTTATTGTCCTTCAAGAAGCATATGCAAGAATTTCAAGAGGACATTTTTTAGGGGAACTTATAGCTCAAAAAATACTTTAAGATGATTTATGGTGGCCAATAGTGTTGAATGAGGCACATGACTATATATTAAGTAGTGTGTCAATCATATGACACACATAAAGGAGGGTCAACTATAGCTATATGGAATGCAAGATTATATGATATTACCATTTAAACCATTCTAAAATTTGGGAATTGATTTTGTAGGACCAGTTAATCTAGCTACTAAATATACACAAAAATGGGGGATTGATTTTGTAAGATTGGTTAATCAAACTACTAAATACGTGCAAAATTGGTATATTTTGATATGCATCGACTATTGTAATAAGTGGGTGGAAGATCATGAAATACAAGATAAAGCAACAAGGAGCGTGTCTAAATTTCTATATTGAAATATTATAACTAGGTTTGAGTGTCCAATCGAGCTTCTAAGTGATGAAGGCAAGCACTTTATGAATCATGTAAAAGATGAATTGACAAGCACACATATGATCTTGCATAAGAAGTCAACTTTGTACCATCCTCAAACTAATGGGTAGGCTAAAATCTCCAATAAGTTTCTACTCCAAATGTTGAAGGAGGTTGTGCACGAAAATAGGAAGGATTGGGATGTCAAACTAGACTCTTTTTGTGGTGCATTCATGGATCAAATTTGGAGGTATGGAGTAGTGAATTTGAATTGAGGAGCACTACTTGTATCATGGAACTATTTGTACGCCTTTCTAGTTTCAACCCCAACACAATAGGTAAAGGTGAGCTCACAACACCTTGAGTCTAGTCTTGTATTTTGTGCTTTCTTGAGGAGTGTATGGTTGTTGGGACAGAGTGTAAGGAAGCTCGGTGAGGGATAGCTTAGTCAGAATAGTTGAAGCTCTTAAAAATAATAAGATCTCCATCCAAAGTCCTACTATTGTGCATAAAAGCTAACATTTTGGTTCCATTGTTGGGACCAAGATAGAGTTAACCAAGGAGCTTACACTCTTACCATGTGGGCAAAATAGGAGGTTAATTTCTCACTTTGAAACACGTAGGGCTAGATAGAAAGGCTGGATCAATAGAGTGGATTCGATGGATTTAAAATGGAAAGATTGAGATGAATAGGATAGGAATATGAGAATGGAAGTACTAAAATCAAAACTCAAAAACAAAGAAGGTTGTAATATTAACCTTGTTGTCTTATGCTTGCTTAAATCTTTGTATAAACCACAAGACGAACACAAAAGCATGCAAATAGTAAAGGGGTAGTCATGACCATGAGAGGGGTTAGATATCAATATCTAATACATGATTGGATTGGACTATTAGTCTGACTCAGATATAAGTTTGGGATAGTTTGAAGAGTTTTTTGCTTTTTGAATTAGGTTGCCTTCTATGTTATGCGTTTTTGCTTTTTAGTCTCTTCCATTGACAAACAAGAGGTATAGCTCTTTATCATGTCGAGTCATAAGAAGGGTTGGCTATATTCTTGTGAGAGGAAGTGTAGTGTGAGGGAGGAGGCAAGCTTTTGCAAAAGAAAGACTATTGTGGCAAGCAAGTCTACTATTAATCTGCATCCAAAAATTACTTTGAAAAGAAGAGGTATACTTGACCATTGTTACTTGAATTCATGGTACAATTTGATTTAATTCTCTATGTAGAATTGATGGGATTTCATGAGAGAAATTTTTGAGAAGGATGCTTGAGAAATTGCATTAGGGAGTAGAGAAGGTGATTCCTTGTTGATCAAGGCCATGTGGAACTTTGGGATGGCCACAAGCTAAGAACCAAAAGAGAAGGATAGAAGGAGAGGGTTGTAACTATGCCTTGGCAGCCCCTCAAGACCACATGTTGACTACTATTTTTTTTTGCGAGGGAGTAGGAGGGGTGCGCTTTCTTACCTTCTTCCCTCTGGTGACCACATAGACAATGAGCAACTTTACAATGGCTACGTAAGCAATATAGTTAGAAGGCAGGTGGAGCTTTTATGGTGGCTAGGCAAACATGACTTGCTTGTTTTGATTGAAACCCTTATCTAGCATAATCACAAATATCATGACCTGCTTGGTTATGATTGTGAGTCTACCTTGTTCTTTTTCTTGGTACAGAAGTAGCCTAGAATGATTGTGATGCATGTTGGGTATGAGCATATACCATGATCACGATCAAGACTAGGGTTGACAAAGGGTTCAAAAAAGACTATGGAACCATGAATCTATATCATGCCATGTCAATCTACTTGCTTAACAAGACTGAGTTTGTTCATTAGGGGGAATATGGACTCCAAAAGGGCAATTTAGCTTAAGGGTTAATAACTCTTCTAAAGATTTGAGGTGGACCAATGAGAGAGGGGGTGGTGTGCACATTTTATCCATTCCCTTTTTCCCTTTGTCCCTACTACTTATAGGCTCGTTCCCCTATGTCCCCTTTTACAATTCAACCCCCTCCCCCCACTTTTATCACCCCATCTTAGGTGGGTCCCATTGGGCGTCCAAAAAGGTTACCCAAAATTTGGAAATGCCCTCCCCCTCCAAAAATGACTTTCTCCCTACGAAAACCTCTTTTTATGACATGTGTAGTAAAGAAATGCAATTTTTGGTGTCTTTTTGCAAGACATGCTTCCAATTTGGTCATTCTCTTACCTTCATTCCACAAATCTTCTTAGCTTTCTATACTTTGCCATTGCCATACGACCCTGAGCTTCTCTTAGCCATAGCTACACAACACCCAGCTTCTATCTTTCTTCCATGGTCATTCTCTTACTTCCATTCCATAAATCTTCTCATCTTTCTATCCTCACATAGTCATAGCCATATAGTACCCATCCTCTCTCTTTCTTCTGAGCATAGCCATAGCCACACAACTTAGCCATAGCCACCCAACACCCAACTTCTCTCTTTCTTTCATGGTAAATTTTTTTCTTCCATTCTAGAAAAATTATGATCTTTCTATGCTCACATAGCCATAGCCACATAGTCAATGAACATGGCAAATGGGAATGAGCACTGTTCAAGAAGGATTCATGGGTCTACATGCAACCTTGAGTAATAGGACCTCATTGAGTATGTTGTCGTGGTGTACTGCACAATCATTGGAAGGGCAGAGTGCTTATGTTTCGCAAGGCTTGAGATGGTGGTCTTGTTGCATCAGTTTGATATGTGTATGATGTGAAGGACTTGAAGCTACCTCCAAGAACTATTTATAATTCTTCGCCTTGAATTGTAAGTCACTGATTTTATGTTCTTAACTTCTCATGTGTTTTTGAGATTTTTACTTCTTCTCTCCTATCAGACATTTTCCATTCGAATCTTGTTGAGGATCAGCCTTTGGGAAGCTTGTCTAGGATATACAAAGCTTTGCATGTGAGGTGGGTTGGGTGCACAAAGTTGACATCTTTTCATGTAGAGTGGTTGTCTCTAGTGTTACCTTTTGACTTGATTGTACATGCGCTTCTATTACTGAAAGCAAGGCAGTGGATTCCCTTCTTCGAGTCCATTGGAGACATGGGACAAGAATTTGATATTCAAATTCATATACCAAGTGGAATGATTGAGTCAATCACATTGAGTGATTGTCTGAGTCTCTTAAGTCTATAGGAGCATCTTGTCTTGATGGGAAATGTTTGTATGGAAGCCTTAACTTCTATATTCATGGTAGAAAGGCAAGCTTGTTTAATATTGAATTTTTTTAATTTTAGTTACATAGTATTTCAAATCTTATTTGATTTTTTTAAAGACAGACAAAAGCATGGAGAATATTTATATGTTATCGAGTGCTTTGCAATAAATCAGAATTGGTGTGCAAAATGATGTATAAAAAATTAACAATGAATAGATTGAAAGATTTTATTTTTTAATTTTTAATATATATTTTAGATTAACCAATTTTCTAAGTTTTAGATTGTCATGTGATTTTATTTTTTTTAACTTTTTAAAAATCTATTAAAAAATTTAATGGATTTTAAAAAATTAAAATTTTAAGTCCATGACCTATAAAAACCATTCACTTGGTCTCATTTTCATTTTTTAACTTTCCAACCACTTCTCCTCTCCCAAGCATCCTTGCACTTACCTTCTACGCCACGTCTTCCATGATGGATTGCACTCTTAATAGCTTCATGCAATTTCTTAGGGCACAAAATTCGTTGGGAGATAAAATCTTTACAAGATTTGTTGTCCTAATATCAAGTACTATAATACGACGTCATGTCGCTATGCGGACACAATGTGAGAAAACTTGGAGAGCATTATCATTCAACTTTCTTATGAATCTAGAGAGTCAATGTCATCTTAGTCATTAGTGCTAGTGTCCATAGTATGGTTAGTTCCAAAATACAGGAATTTTGGACAAGTTTAGCGTATTTTTGATATTTTGGATATTATTTCTTGTAAATATCTAAAAAAGGTGTAGAAAACTTCTGGAATAGAGTGACATGCAAAAAGCAAGTGGCTTTTCAGCCAAATTTGGGAGATCTCACGTACAAAAGAAGGGGCTTCCAAATTCATGTGGCATGCGATGCAGCAAATAACGCTCTGAATAAGGAGAAGAAGGAGTGATCCAATCAAGCATCCTTGGGTTGTATCCCCCTTTCAAAGCCAACGAAACCATTAGATTTGTGATCTGAGAAGCAAAGAAGAAGCTAGTGTTTGGTGCATGTTTTTTGTCTACCAGGGAGCTCTAGGAGATCAAATGCTTGGAGATTGCTTCTAAGTATTCTTCAAGATAAGGATTTTGCTTATCTTCTCAGGTTTTATCAATACATAGTGCTTTGATTCATTGGGATTTGTCTTTATCTTGTGTACCTCTATGTGCAAGACTGAACGCATATCTATGAAATGGGCTACCAATGAATGGAGAGCATTGGGGTTGCTATCTCAAAATGAAGGCATTTTAGGCCTCTTTTATGGGCTGAATATTATTGACACTATGGGAAAAATTTCAGTAACTATACAAGCAAAAAATGAGACTAAAAATAAAGTGTTGTCAGTATGTTCTTTGGACATGTATGATGTTATATCATTGTTTGCTCAACAAAAAGGATTACAATGGGCTGAAGAAGTTGTGGAGACAAAGTATATGATGGTTGATAAAAAGGTGAAACTAGTTGCTTTGCCGCTTCCACCAAATTGTGAGGGTATGTATGAGAAGTTATCAAGACAGCCAAGTTTATGGGATCCTAAATATATAGGTCATCAGTTTACATTTGAAACATTACATGAATTGAAAGTTGATGCATAAGGGTTTCTTTTGCCTACTGAAAGAGATTGTTTTATGTAGATGTTGGCTAGGCATGGGAAAGCATTTGCATTTCAGTCAATTGAAATAGGTTATGTGGATCCAAATGTTTTCTCTCCTATAGTAATATTTACTGTGCCACATGTACCATGGAACTTGAGGCACATTCTAGTGCTTAAAGCTTACTTGCCAAAGCTAATGGATTTGCTAAATGAAAATATTCACATGAAGATCTTGGAGCCGTCTTTAGCCCCGTATTCAAATCATTGGTTTACTGTGCCCAAAAAGAATGGGTATTTGAGATCTACTCAAGATATGAAATCGGTCAATAAAGCAACCATAAGAAATATGGGTACAGGTCCTGTGGTTGATGAATTTGCAGAGGCTTTTGTAGGCAAAGTGATCTATTCTTTGGGTGATATTTACTCGGGGTATGATCAGTTTTAGCTTGCAATTGAAGCAGGGATATCACAACCATGAAGACTCCCTTAAGGTTAGTATGGATATGTACTCTCCCGTAGGGTGCGACAAACTCTCTGGCGCACATGACAAATGCTATGAATAGGGTACTTAGGGATTTTATACCACAATTGTCAATGCCATTCTTGGATGATGTTCCAATCAAAGGATGTGTAGTGGATGAAAAGAATGAAGAGATGGATGCTCATGGGTGCAAACAGTTTGTTGCAGATCATATTGTTGATTACGAAAGGATTTTGATGCATCTAAAAGAGGTGCATTTAACTCTTTTTGGCTTTGGAGTTGAAGAGGTTTTCATTGTTGGGCATATGTGTGGGCCCTATGGGCAAATGGGATTGATAGAATGCAAGATGTATACATGAATGTGTTTGAGGTGTGCATATTCTTGGGTGCATGTGTGTTCTATTTGATATGGATCCCTCACTTTGCATATGTAGTTGATGCTCTATATTAGCTACATGTGCAATATCAGATATATGGAAAGGTCAAAGGTTTCACTCGGAAATGAAGCATAAAAAAGCATTGAAGAAATTGAAGCGGCTCTTGAAATCTGCTCCTACATTGAGAAAGGCTGATTATTCACATGGGAAGCCTATCATTATTATTGTTTTTTATATGAGCCCATGGGATTGGATGGGCAATTGGGCAAGATGATTGGGAAGGGCAAAAATATACAATTTGGTTTGGTACAAGTATTGATTGAACGATAGAGAAGGTATCCACAGGTAAAAAGAGAATTATAGGGAATTGTGACAGCCCTTAAATGTGATAAGGAGTATTTTATAAGTGCTCGTGTAGTCATTGAGACTGATTGTTTACTGGTCACTGGGTATGATTATGAGTTTTGCTACCTCAGACATTGCTATGCTGTAATGGATTTCATACATCAAATCTTTGAACCACCTTGAATCTCATCATATTGCAGGAAGAGATAACCTAGTGGGGGCAGACATGTTATATTGGGCATGCTATGAGAATGAAGATGGGATGATGGATGAGAAGGAAGAAAATGACTTTCTTGCAATTGAAAATGATGTTTTTATTGGTGAAATTGAATTGGCAACCATTGTAACTATAGGTGTACAACTCTCATGAACGCAAGGGCAACATTAAATGCAATAAATACAACATATGGTTTATCAAGTACAAGTGTTATAAGAGTAAATTTAGCAATGTAAGGAGTTGCTACAAGACTAACAGAAGCTTAGACATCAAAGAGAAAAGACTTTAGATGTTATGTATCTTGTGTAGAAGTGGAGTGGGAGCTCACACTCGATCGCCAAGAACCATGGAGGACCGCTTATTGTTTCACGTATTTCAAGTGAGCTCTAATGGTTATCTCTCACATAGTCGATGCATTTTCAATCCTATGATTGTAGTGATCTTACCTTAATGCCCAAATGAGTAGCCTCCTCCCTCAAGCACTCCAGTAGCTTCATGATCCATGATGCAAGCTCAAGCAAGCTCAACCCTCTATCTTCAAGCTCCATCCACCTTAGCCAGGTGTACGAGATGAGAGAAAATAAGAGAAGAGAAGAAGAGAGGAGAAGATGGAGAGTTTCTCCACCATGGTCCCTCACCCTCACACAATCACTCCCTTACACTCTCACACTCCCTCTCTCAAGTACAAGCACAAGCACAAGCAAGAGGAAGAGAAGACAAGAAGAAGAGAGCTACTTTTGCCACACCCCAAGAATGAGCTTCTCATTCACTTTTTGAGTTTATATACAAGTCCTAAATCCTTTGGCCACCCATCCCCTTTTTTACATGACCGGGCATCTTGCCAAGGTTCTCTTTTCCTATTCCTTTCTATTTACCTTATCCCTTCACCTATGCCGTCTAGATTTTACAATTTGCACAGGAGGGAGGTTGGCGCACTTTTACAAAATTTTAGGGGTGTCTTTCATTTAAAAACACACCTTTCGTCTTTTGCATTTTTTGAGGTTTCCTTTGCATCTTTTGCCTTTACTCCTTCTTGTTGACTTTATTGGGTTCACATTTCAAAATTTTCTTGGATTTATTTTTTCTTTTCTTTTTTATTGTCTTGCACTGGGGTTAACATTATCCCCCTTCTAGTTGAGTGTTAGTCCCATGGCACTTGCAGGTCTTTGTTGTTGAGGGGTCAGTGAGTTGAAGGGTGGTTGATTGGGTCAATGATAGGGCCTTCTGGAGATTGGTCATGGAAGAGAAGCTTATCGAATGATTGAGGTGGTTGAGGCCGAGGGTATGTCAGGCCTCTGAGGTCGGTGGTTGGTTACCTTCGTCTTTTCTTAAAAGGAAAAGAAAAGTGCGTTGCTTAGGGGTGTGTCAACCTTACTATGCGGTGTAATGTGCTCATGCTAGTGGGACTGGGACCTAGGTCAAACCAAACCTAGGTGTTGTCCCATACTTGAGAACCCGGTTGGTGCATAAGGGAGGTGCGATGGGTGAAGCTTAGGGAGACATATCTACTAATCATAGGTGAGTGTAACCTCCCTATGTATATCCTTCCCTTGATGTGCTCTAAGCGTGAAGTGAGGAATCAAAAAGGGGCAAGGGGGTTAGGGATGAAGTCGTTTGACTGAGGCCATTGGATGCACCTAACTTGAGGACCCCTAGGTGTAGTGATTGTGGCGCTCATGTAGTGAGTTTCTTGCTTTCTCTTGTAATTTTCTTCTTTGTTTTCTTACTCTATTCTTTTCCTCTTTTTTTCCTTTTTTTTTTTCGTTTGGTATTTTCTTTAAAAAAAAGTAAGAAAGAACTACTCTTCATCATCATGGTCAAATGAGAAGAAGTTGGGGGCTTGAGGGACTTGCTAAGGTAATCTATTCCATGCATATACCATTTTAGGTTCATTATAACTTGGAGAGGAGTTGTGGACAAAAATGAGTGGTTGCACTTAGTGAAGTGGCTGTCGTTTATATCCTTCAAGAGGGCCATGAAAAAGGATGGTAAGAGGGCATCTTGCATCATCAACCTAGCCATGGCTCAGCTATCTATGCCGACATTAAGATCAAAAAATGGGTGCGGGAGGTGGTATTCTTGTGGTGTATGATCCTGTTTAAGTAGTACCCTAAGTAATATAAGATAGTTACAAGTAGTGATAAAGGTGGCATCTGGGCAATAAGTGAACTCATTAAGAAAATGGGCAATCGAGTCTCGTAAGTCATTCTTGGAGAAGGTCAGGGAGTCCTTCACCTTGGTGGCATTTACATTGTATATTTTTAAGAAATCATATCGGTCGTGGATGTTAGGGTTGAAATCCACCTCTATCCTTCTTGGATATGGCATGTATGTGGGGTTGTTTCTCTTGAAGGGTAGTATGTTACAAAATGACATCTAGACATCCATGTTGCCGTCCCAGATTCTCCTCCTCCACTTTGGTTGGGACTTGTAGCCTTTCACTATCCTGGGCACCTCCATGACTTTGTTTTCCTAGTAATCAAGTGCTTCCATTCCCCATTGTGTTGGATTCTTCTCCCTCTCTTAGTTCCACCTATTGCCAAGCCTTCCTCCCATGCTTATCACCTCCTCCACCACTTTGGTTGATAGTACTCTGCATAGTGTAGGGGAATTTGAACTCGAAACCACACTATGAGCTCCACATTCCAATTCACTAGAAAACAATCTTCTCGTGGTGGAATGGATACTTTTGGGGCTACTATTAGTTGGGCTTTTAATCCTCTCCTTGCATGCTCCAACATCCTCATTCTCTTCTTCTTGATTTGTGCTTTTCTCTCTACAGTGGTGCCCACCTCTTGCTGCATTTCTGGTCATGGAGAGGGAGGTTTGTAGGACTAGCTCCTCGTCTGGCTGCCCCATTTCAAATTCTAGCCATGCTTTTGGAAGTGGCCTCTGAAATTTCATCTTCTCTCCTAGGCTCTTGTGGCTCTCCTTCCTTAAAGCCTAGTAGGTCCACATCTTGGACCGTTAGGCCTGTCCTTTTAGCAAATAATTTATTTGATCTTGTTGGCTTAGGCTGGTAACACAATATTACTGAGTTTGGGAATCTCCCGATTCCCATTTTTTGAATACAAAAAAGGTGGCACTCGGATAACATGCCCATAAGTTTCTTAAAACCATATGATGTGACCTATCATTGGAAAGTGCTTAAAAAATGGAATCTATTGAGCTATAGAGTGCTCGATTTGGAGTTATAGTGTTCAAGTTATGACAAATCCAAAGATTTTACCACGTGTCCCAAACTTATGAAAAATTTCAATATTCCCCAATATGGTGTTTGGTCCCTTCTCCTTGCGGTTGAGCACACAGCCCATGCCTTACAGCTTTGCAGGTGATCTCCAGCTTTTTCTTTAATGTCTCAACGGTCTCCTCCTCTTTGATTGTGTGACATCTGAGATAGTGGTGAGAAAGGCACGTTGTTG
Source organism: Lygodium microphyllum (assembly GCF_053477565.2). Lineage (NCBI taxonomy): Eukaryota > Viridiplantae > Streptophyta > Polypodiopsida > Schizaeales > Lygodiaceae > Lygodium > Lygodium microphyllum. Next base: position 6,993,933 of record NC_141154.1, read on the forward strand.
GGCTTCCAATCTTGTCTGTGTAGCCTCTACTCTGCTTTCTGCTAATACTCTGTTCCTTTCTACAAGGGCTAGGCAGCTTGCCAAGACTTTCACTCTCCTTTCACTCTGCGTCACCCATTCTTTGATTCTGATGCCAGGAGGCATATTTCACGGTGGATTTCGTGCCACGGTGGATTCCGTGAGGTTTTACAATGGATTCTGTAAACTTTGTTGACTTGAGGCTCATACACAAAGTGGATTCTTTGTGCGAGAAGTAGATGGGGATGCCTATCCTTTTCGGGTGTTTCGTTAATTTAGTGTGTATATGGGTGATTCCATAGCGGGTGATCTCGCAAAATACATATTAAATTAATAAACATTTATGAGTTTAGAGTGCGCACTCGTGATAAATTAAGGTTAGGATTGATTTCTAACCAGTTGATTTATTTATGTAGCTGAAGACTTCTAGGTGTTCACTTTTGTCGATTTAATTATATTATTTTACTAATGATTGTGAATGCTTTAGTTGATGTGTAGAGATAGCAGTAGTGGCGGAGGAAAGCATTGGAGGATAGCATGTATTCGAGTTATCACTTATATTTTGATGGGCGCATACCTTAGGCATGGCGCCTATATTTTGTCGCACCTATTTATTAAGGCGTTGGATATTTATTTATTATTTTGTATGCGCATGGGCGCACGATTATGATATTTTTATTTAGACATCTTATTGGGTATGCCTGACTCTTTGGGCGCCCGCCCATTAGCTTTATTTCTATTTGGCACTAAAGCAAACTCAAAAGCCAAAAGCGTGCTATTGTGTAATTTGGGCTATTATTTGAGCTTGAAGATGATTAATACATAAAATACATGCTTTGTGGAGCGCTCACATAAGGCATGGGGGGAGATTGCACCCAATTGGTCTCTTGTTCATGTCGTGCATGCTTTCTACCTTGAGTTTTGTGCAAAAAGTAGAGTTCTTTTGTTCTTGGGGACCTTCCGGCGCTCACTACACGAGCATACATCATCTGATCTGTGCACCAATGGTATCAGAGCGAAGCTGAGATCGAGAGCTTCCAATCGCTATCCATCTTGCACGAAGGCGGAGCTCCTGGAATGATCGAGCTCTACAATCAGTTTCATCGCGAACGGTCGATACGGGTGGATTCCTGGTAGTCAAGAACCTCTGTCTACAGCCTCTGATCGCGAAGGACCGGCCTAAGGAAGCGGAGGACCACATCAATATCTCCTTCTCCAAGTCATTTGAAAATAGAGACAATAAGTCTCATCTCCATATCCACAAGTTCAATAAGCTTTAAAATAAAGCTTAGGGAGTTAATAGTAAGCTTTATAAAAGCTTACTTAAAGAAATTTGATCGACCAGTATCGCGGCATGCTGACGCCGTGATCAGCGGCGGAAAAAACGGCCCTCTCCCTAAAATTCGTCGTCAAATTCAGATTAAGTTATAAGCTTAATCAACTAAGTCAGAAGTCAATAATCTACAAAGTCTATCAAGTCCTGCAAGTTTCGTTACTCTGCAAGTTCACCAAGTCAGCAGAGATTAAAACTGACGAATTCTAAAAACTCCCATAAGGACTGTTCCTGCGTAGAAGCACAGAACCGCAAAGTTGTTCCCTAGAAGACTCTGTTCGCATACGCAGACTTGCTGAACCAGTTTCCGCACATGCAGAAGGTCATACACAAATTTTACGAAGACTTCAAATCTCGCAACCGCAAAAGTCAAAGACTGTGAAAGCCAAACAAAAATTTATAAGTCTTGTATACGCGACTTTGAGCTACGCTCATCCCGCTAATTGGATTTTGAGAGTATGAGGTCTTTTGAATTTTTACATGATGATGGAACAAAACATGAACGATTTAATGGTTGAAGGCGATCTTCCTGAACCTACGATGGAACAAAAATTGGATTTAATTATGATGCAGCTGGATGAAGAACGAAGAGCCCGACAAGCTTTGCAAGTTCAATTGGCCAATTTGCAAAGATTGGCGACAAAGATGGACCACAACCCAAAGATCTTATCCGATGTACCATAGGTGCGACTCTCGAAGCTCAATCCATCCGCAAAGAAATAAAGATAAGTAAAAGAAATTTCAAATTTCGTACTTTCAATGGAACTCGAGATGGAAAAACTGTTCTTGCATTCATCAGTCAAATTGATGATTACTTTCATGAAGAGACATACGCTAAAAAAGACAAAATTAAATGTGTCACTAATCATTTAGTGGATCGAGCATCTCTTTGGTGGACCGTGGTTTGTAAGAGCATAGATTGTCCCACTACCTGGGAGAGTTTCAAAAAGAAGTTTATGCAGAATTTCCTTCCTCCACAATTCCATGAAAAAGCCATAAAGCAATGGGACCTTCTTCAGCTAAGAGATTGTGAGCCTATTTCCCAGTACACCGAACGTTTTTGGAATGTCTTACTGCAACTACGCATGCTTGAAGACGTACCTGAAGCGACTCACAAGCACAAGTTTATGTCTGGATTACTTGGGCATTCCTACGCTAAAGTCAATATGTTCAAGCTTGCAACCCTTGAAGATGCAATTTCTTTGGCTCATGACACTAAAGACAAGATTCAAGGAAGAGACAAGCGTCCACAACAATTTCAAGCAAATGGTAACTATAGTTCTAAGCAATTCAATTCAAATTTTAGAAGATTCAATCAAAGTCGATTTCCTTCATCATCTTTCCGTAAGTCTTGGACAAAACCACCTGCTTTGCTATCAAATACCAATCAAAACCCTAAGCCATCCTCACAGCCAAATCCTAATATTCCTAGACTTCCTGCCATTGCAAACAATGTATCCAAAGCCAAACCTATAGTTTGTTACAAATGCCATAAACTTGGACACTTAGCAGCCAATTACCAATCAAAGAAGCCACCTGTCCATATCAACTATCTTGGAGCAATGGAAGATGAAGAACATGAGGAAATGCCTGACTTTACGAAAGATGAGGACGACATTACTACTCCTTTGGATACTTTACCAGGTATGCCAACTCCACATTTTTTGTTGACAATGAAATGTTTAGTACATGGAGAAGAAAAGCTTATTTTGCATGATGATGGTAGTACACATGCTTTTATTTCTACAAAGTTAGTGAAAGAATTGAAATTACAAACTGTTCCTACGCATTATCGCATTAAAGCAGCATTCTTAGGCACAAGGTATAATCGAACACAAGAGGTGCATGATTTAGAAATTCAAATTGGTGAATACACTGAAAGAAGGAATTTCCTAGTTGTACCTTTATAGTCCAGTGATATTATCCTAGGTATGCCTTAGCGTCATCAGCATAATCCTGACATAGATTATTCCACGCATTCAATTAAAATTCATTTTCATGGAAAACACATTACATTGCATGGTATGCATGCATCCAATAATTTTTCACTGCTTACTCATACTCAAGCTAAACGTGCATTACGTAAAAGTAGTAAATCTTATCTAATTTGGGTGAATGAACTTTAAGCTAAAGAAAAACATATGCACCCTAGGCATAAAGAATTCCTTGCACAATTTAAAGATTGTTTTACTGAAGATTTACCACTTGGACTACCACCTTCACGTCCTAAAGATCACAAAATAGATTTAATTCCTGGAACACAACCACCATGTAAAACACTATATAGGCATAACCAGATTGAACAAAAAGAAATTCAAAATCAAGTTGAGGAATTATTAAACAGAGGATTAATTAGACCTAGTAGTTCTCCATTTGGCACACATGTTTTATTGGTAAAGAAGAAGAATAATACTTATCGCATGTGCATTGATTATCGTGCCCTAAATAAGATTACTATAAAGAATAGATATCCAATTCCTAGGGTAGATGATCTTATGGATAAACTACAAGGTTCTACCATATTCAGTAAAATAGATCTTAAATCTGGTTATCATCAAGTGAGATTAGATAACTCTGATATATTCAAAACTGCATTTAGAACACAATTTGGACATTATGAATTTTTAGTGATGCCTTTTGGATTGACTAATGCACCTGCTACATTTAGTAGAATGATGAATCACATATTTTTGAAATATTAGCATTGTGTTATAGTATTATTTGATGATATCTTGGTATTTAGTAAAAATGAGAAAGAACATTATGAACATCTGTCTTTGGTTTTCAAGTTGTTGAAAGATAATCAATTGTATGCTAATCCAGAAAAGAGTAAGTTCTTTCAAACAGAAATTGAATATCTAGGTCATATTGTGTCATCAGAAGGTATTAAGGTTGACCCTAAGAAGATAGAAGCAATATTAAACTGGCCTATACCCAAAAATATGCATGAGTTACGTTCTTTTCTAGGTCTTGCTAGTTTTTATAGGAAGTTTGTGCAAAATTTTTCATTACTTGCTTTGCCTTTGATTAAACTTTTAAAGAAAGGTATTGTTTATCATTGGTCTGATAATCAACAAAGATCTTTTGATTTATTGAAACATGCATTAACCCATGCTCCTGTATTACAACTAGCTGATTTCAATAGACAATTCTTTTTAGTTACTGATGCTAGCGGATCTGGAATAGGAGCTGTACTTATGCAAGATAATCATCCCATAGCCTATTCTAGTTGTAAATTGAAATAATCCGAACTTAAATATTCCACTTATGATAAAGAATTATTAGCTATTGTACAAGCTTTAAGACAATGGAAACATTACTTACTGGGTTCTGAGTTTATGATTAATACTGACCAACAAAGTATTAGACATCTTCGTAGTCAACCCCAAATATCTGACTGACATATCAAATGGGCAGCTTTCATTCAGAGTTTTCATCCCCTTATACAGTATCAACCAGGTAAAGAAAATGTAGTAGCTGATGCTTTAAGTAGAAGACCGACCATTCATAATATCTCTGTCATATCATTTGATTCTCTAACTCCTATGAAAGATACTTATCATCAAGACGTTACTTTTCAATTTGATTGGAATAAATTATTTGAAAATAACTGGATTCCTATTGATTCACTGTCTTACAATGATGGATTCATGTTTTATGAAAAGAGATTATGTGTTACAGTTCCATTTAGATCTTTTGTTTTGAATGAGATTCATTGTCCTCCATATCAAGGCCATAGAGGTATTATATCTACTTGGCATACATTAATTGAAGATTTTTATTGGCCACATATGGACACTGATGTATCTAACTTTGTTTCTGAATGTTTAGTTTGTCAAAGAGTTAAGAGACATCATGGTAAACAATATGGTTTACTTATGCCTTTATCTATTCCATTAAGACCATGGTAAACAATATGATTTACTTATGCCTTTATCTATTCCATCAAGACCATGGGAACAGATTCCTATAGATTTTATTACTGGTTTACCTAACACTAAAGCTAACCATGATATGATTTGGACTGTTGTAGACAGGTTTAGTAAACAAGCATATTTTATTCCATGCAAGAAAACTTTAACAGCATCTCAAGCAGCACAATTGTTTTTGAAAACTGTTTTCACTAATAATGGATTACCAAAAGTTATTATTTCAGATCGTGATTCTAGATTTTGTAATAATTTTTGGATTACTTTGTTTGCTAACCTAGGAACAAAGATTGATTTCTCATCTGCATTTCATCCTAAAACTAATGGTCAAATAGAAGCTACTAACAATACTATTTTAGATCTTTTATGTTCTTACACTATTTCTAAACCACAGACATGGGATACACATCTACATTTACTTCAGTTTGCATATAACAATATCCCACACACAACTACAAAGAAAGCACCGTTTGAAGTGATTTATGGTTATAGATTGTCTACACCTGTTGTAACTTTATCAAATAGAATTTAGAGTGCTGATGATATTGCTAATATGCACGTTACTATTTTTGATGAGGTTAAAGATATGATTGCCAAAGCCCAGCAATGATATACAAAACAAGCCAATAAGAAAAGACAAGCCATGAATTTCAAAGTTGATGACTATGTTTGGTTAAGAATAGAAAAATGTAGATTAGAAAGTGTAGATAAACACCCAGTTGTGAAATTAGCACCTAGATTCTATGGACCATTTAAGATCATTCATAAAATCAATGACAATGCATTTAAGTTAGAACTACCACCACATTGGAAAATCCACAACACCTTTCACATTAGTTTATTACGACCCTTTAGAGGCCAATTACCTGTACACATTTTTTATGAAAACCCACCTTTGCTAGATGAAGAGACTAAAATCCTTGAGCCTGAAGCTATCATAGATACTGACTTTATGACCACTAGAAGTGGCCGTAGATATTCTAGATATTTGGTCAAGTTTAAAAACCATCCTGTTGAAGAGGCCCAATGGATGCACGCTAGAGACTTAAATGCTTTCCTCACATTGAGCTAATAGCAATTGAGGACAATTGCTATCCCACCCAGGGGGTATGATGCCAGGAGGCATATTTCACGGTGAATTCCGTGCCACGGTGGATTCCGTGCCACAGTGGATTCCGTGAGGTTTTACAGTGGATTCTGTAAACTTTGTTGACTGGGGCTCATACACAAAGTGGATTCTTTGTGCGAGAAGTAGATGGGGATGCCTATCCTTTTCGAGCGTTTCGTTAATTTAGTGTGTACATGGGTGATTCCATAGCAGGTGATTCTGCAAAATACATATTAAATTAATAAACGTTTATGAGTTTAGAGTGCACACTCGTGATAAATTAAGGTTAGGATTGATTTCTAACTAGTTGATTTATTTATGTAGTTGAAGACTGCTAGGTATTCACTTTTGTCAATTTAATTTTATTATTTTACTAATGATTGTGAATGCTTCAATTGATGTGTAGAGATAGCAGCTGGCGGAGGAAAGCATTGGAGGATAGCATATATTCGAGTTATCACTTATATTTTGATGGGCGCATACCTTATGCATGGTGCCTATATTTTATCGCGCTTATTTATTAAGGCATTGGATATTTATTTATTATTTTGTATGCGCATGGGTACACGATTATGATATTTGTATTTGGACATTGTATTGGGTATGCCTGACTCTTTGGGCGCCCGTCCATTAGCTTTATTTCTATTTGGCACTAAAGCAAACTCAAAAGCCAAAAGCGTGCTATTTTGTAATTTGGGCTATTATTTGAGCTTGAAGATGATTAATACATAAAATACATGCTTTGTGGAGCGCTCACACAAGGCATGGGGGGAGATTGCACCCAACTGGTCTCTTGTTCATGTCGTGCATGCTTTCTACCTTGAGTTTTGTGCAAAAAGTAGAGTTCTTTTGTTCTTGGGGACCTTCCGGCGCTCACTACGCGAGCATACAACATCCGATCTGTGCACCAGATTCTCTGTATCATTTCATCTAAGCTTTCATTGTGTCTTTGAGCTAAGGCCATTATTGTTGGTTCTTGCTCTTTCCAATTTTCAGTTATTTTCTCATTCTCCTTCAAATCTGCCTTGCTCTTCCATCTCCATTAGCAGCCTACCTATCATTTCATCTATCTGTCTTTGATGCTTTTTTGCTTCTTGATATTTCTTTGCTTCTTCTACTGTGAGCTAATCCATGGCTTCTTGGATTCTGTCTATCTGCCCTATCAACTCTTCATTTGTACAATGAGGAGTTTGTGCTATCTTTGTAGGCCAATTAGTTCCTAATGCTCTTCTTCAAGTGCTTTTTGCCACTTATCTTCTTCTCCTCTTTTGCCTTGAGCTCTATCTTCATCTCACTTATCTCTTTTTTATAGCCCACCACTTGTCATGCTCTCTCGAGTTGTTAGGATGCTAGTGTCTTCTTCTCAGCCTCCAACTTGACGACTGCTATTTTCTTATTCTCCTTTGCTTTCTCTAGCTGTGAGAGAAGCTCTTTGACGTATTCATCATAGCTTATGGAAGGCGGCACGGTGGTAGGGATGGAAGTAGCAAAGGCCTCTATCTTTTGCCCTTTGGGGCTTGTCTTGACTCAGCATCTACAGCCTCTAGTCTCTTAGTTCCGATCATTGGGGTTCTTGCACTTACATCCATGGTTGTCTTCTGTGCCCTATCCACTAGGAATCACACCCAGTCCATGAGATTACTGGCATCTACATTGGGTGTAGTGCTTTGGGTAGTTGTGGTAGCTGGGGTAGTCGACATGAGAGTGGGTGAGATTGGATGAAGCAAGCCCTTACCCTTGCCTTCTGTCTTGCTGGGGATGGTATGATGTCTGGCAGTTGGGCACTAGTTCGCGGGCCTTCTTCCCTAAAAGGGCTCATGGCATCCAACTCCTCCTCCCTAGAGCGTTGCTCTACCGACATGTGGATGGCCCTAGCCATGTCCTCATCTTCTTTCCTTGTAAGCTCTTCAGCCTCTTCATTTGCCTTTCTTCTTCTCTTCTCTTTGACTCTCTTAGACTCCTCTTCTATCTTTTCCAACTCAGCTTTTTCCTTCCTCATTCTTTCTTCTTCAATCTTCTTCAACTCTTTTTGCACCTTTAGCAAGTCGGCTTTTTCTTTCTTCCTTCTCTCTTCTTCAACATTTTTTTGGGGAGTCTTTTTCTTCTACTTCTTAGCCCCTCCTTGGCTAGAATGTGTCTCCTGCTCTCCTTACTCACTCAGAGTTCTCTCGCTAGATTGTTCCTACTTATGGAAATGTGACTTGTCAAGTGTCTCTCCAACTTGTTCTTCACCTTGTACATCTCCCACTTCCTCCTAGATGATGGCTGCCAATGCCTCACCAAATCCTATGGTTGAGGCCTTGGAGGATGAATTCTTTCTTGCCTTAGAGACCAAGGACTCTCCATCTGCTAGTCTTCCACCTGTGTCTAGTGCTTTTGCTAAGGTTTTGATTTTTTTTCACACGAAGTCATTCAAGTTCACTTTGTCTAGGGATTTGGTTGCAATGCTTTCCAACGTTGGTATGTTGATCATGCTCATTAGTGCATTGTTCCTATGACTAGAGAACAAGGCATGCACCATCTTCACTTGCAACCGGACTTTCTGGTCTTGTATATTGGCGAGGTTGATGCTGTCATTGGTGTGGACCAAAATCTTGTCCATTCCCACTATGTTATACATATCCTTTTTGGGCAATCTCTCGACTTTGTTGGCCAGGCCCAATGCTTTCTCCACCAACTTGAGGCTCAGCTTAATCTCCACCTGGCGAGTTTCCTCTCCTTGCCACATAGTTACAGTGCCACGGTTCCTGTTAAAGGTTTGAAGGAATTCTGTATACTTGCCGTAGTTCAACTTTCTCCACATACTTCTGTAGATTGCATTGTTCCACAATCTATTTCATGGCCTGTTCTTCCATGGCTACATCTTCCAAGTTTAAGATGTGCTTGAACTTGAACTGGTTGAAGGCCCTTGTCTCTACTAACAACCCATACTTTACTTGTTCCTCTTCTAAGAATAGAAGTTTGTTGCTTTTCTCCAGACCTGCCATTGTGGGTCCCTATAATAATACCACAGCTCACCATTAGTTTTCTTAAGATAATTCCTTGCAGGGAGATGAGTAGAGAATCATTGTGCGCTTATAGAAAAATGAAATGCTTAAGTATAGAAAGAGAATTTTTCTTCAAGCAATCCGCACAATCCAATAAAAATCCATGAAAGTTTTCCTTAAAGTATGTTTTTCCACCTTACCCCCTCCCCCCTTGGAAATGAGAAGAATCTTTCCTAGGATTAGAGGTTGAAGGGTTAAGGGTAGTCAACACACATTCATTATGCTTTACTTTTGCATAAGATTAGTATAGAATTATGGGTTGTATTCCAAGTAGGCGTGGCAATCCATGTTAAAAGATCAAATGCTGATGTGTGTTATGTATGTCATGTCATCCATTAGAAAGTCACTTGAGGCAATCCAACTAGCAATATATAGTTCCTCCTTAGTTAGGATGCAGTTTAGGTAGGGATGGGTGAGTTTGTGATCATCTAAAGTGACTGCAACTGATGGCTAAGACTGTGAATGAGGTAGGGCCACATAAGTTGGATCATACTTTGAGGTTTTGATTGCATGTCTTTTCTCAGCATTGGTCATAATACGGTAGCCCTCTTGTGCCCATTAGAGTCAAAGAGCATACCATTTATGCAAGAATGTAGATTTAGTGCTGGTTAGGGCTTTTAATGCTTCAATTTCTTGGGTTGTGGCCAGATATCATGCGCGTGTCATATGATATGATGAGTTGTCATTTCGTGTGCTTGCTCGCGAGAGATTTCATTGTCAATTAACTCTTCAGCTACCATGGGAGCCTTAGTGAATACGAATTCAGATTCCTCCTAGGAGCAAGGTAGCATACACACATCAGTTGCTAGAGGCTCTTCTAAAAGACCTAAGTCTAATCGGTCATAGCTTTTAGCAAGCATGGCGAATGTAGCATCTAAGCATAGAATGGAAGTGACCAAGTCATCCCCTATATTCTTAGGTAAGTTTGAGGACAAGGTAAGGATAGATCACCGCTCGTAAGAGGGTTTAAGGAGGTTTGATTGGACTAAGCTCAGTAGTAGTTGATGTCTGCGGCGGCTTCTTTGGATCCGAAGGGGTCAGTTTAGATTCTTGTGCGATAGGCATGGTTTGCGATTTTGTTATTGTGCTACTAAATGCTTGTGAAGCTCTTGGAATGCTAGTAGTGCTAGGTTGAGGTGGTTTGGAGGCAATAAGCTGCATGTTCAGTTGATAGACTTGTTGAGGCTTTGCAGACTTAGTGGGTTTGGGCTCTATGGGCTTTTGCAGCTTGAGTCTTATGTGGCTTCAACTAGTTTACTATTGTGCAGTCCTATTTAGACAAGTTCGAGTGTTGTGCTTGAGTATTGCCTTTGGCAAACTTGGCTTTAGGCACCCATATCTAGGTATTGCCCTCATAATAGCCTTATGCTTGCAATAGGGTTTGGGGAACCCAATGTGGCTTGACCGTGCGTCAATGCCTATAGTGCCTTTTTTGCCTACTATTCTTGAGTATGAGTTTCTAGTATTGCGAGATCGTGTTTGCTTATTTCTAGATGGAGATCCTCGATGTTTAGGTATCCATTTGAATTTGGGCTCATTGGCTTTGGTTGCACCCTCGATCGCATGCTAGTATTGAGGCTTGCTGGGTTGTGACAAGTCACGACACCCCTTCTTAGACTTGGTTGTAGGTTTCTCTATCGGTGGCTTTGTGGGATTTGGTATGGGTGTGCTGCCCTTGCTGAAGGTTGTCACTATGTGTACATTGCTAATGGCAAGGTGAATGTGCTGTGACTCGTAATCGACATTAAAATGTGTTTGCTTCTTAAATGCGCATCCTAATAGTGATCCTTACCGGCATCCTTTGTGTTTGGCAACAACACATAAAATACCATGGGTATGCTCTCAGACTCGATAGAGATTACGACTTCGCACTTTTCCAAAAGTTTATACGATTGACCCCCAAATAGGTTGAATTTAGGTTCGTGGATTGTAGTTGTGGTTGACCAATTAGAGTCCAATGATGGTGAGTTAAGATATTGAAATCAGCTCCCTCATCAATTAAGGCATTGAAGGTATGCATTTTTTGGGAAGTGATCATTATGCGTAGCTAAGCAGGTGCTACTACTTCTTCATCTTCGTCCTCAATCTCTATGATTGTGGCAACTCATACATTCACAAGGGACTCTAGCATCGGAGGCTCATGCAATGGATGCATGGGAGGGTAGTACTTCTTTATGCGGCTATCGTTGAAGAAGCCTATGCCGTCTCCGTTTAGGGTTTCAAGCTCTACATTGCTAGTTTTCGGTTGATGGTACATACTCTAAAGGCCCTAATCCCCTAAAAATTAGTCTTATGTTTATGGCCTTTCACATTGAGTTTAACAACACTAGGTCGCCCTGGTCAAAATCTTGCTGCTTGACGTGCTTCTCAAACCAGCTCTTATGTTGTGCCTTTTCACAAATCAGTGCATGGGTAGCTAGAAGTTGAGTCTCTGATAGGCGTTCTAGCTCAACTAGGCATTCCATCCATGCCTTCTTTCCATCCTATCTCTCTTGGATGGCCACTCTCAGGCTAGGGACAAAGAATTCTACTAGTAGAATGGCTTCAGTTCCATAGGTTAGCTTAAAGGGAGTCTTCCCATAGCTATTTTATAGGCTATTTGATAGGCCCATAAAGCTGCCATCAACTTGTTCCTAGTCTGTTGAATGCTGAAATGACTTGTTTTGTGGTTGATTTTTATTTTTTTTGAGGGATGAATGGTTGATTTTTTATGGATTTTGGATGATATTTAATTGTTTTGGAAGTGCTTGAGAATGTTTTGGATAAGGTTGGTTATGTTTTGGAAGCTCATGATGTTTTTCAGTAGAGATATGAGTTCTATGATGTCCTGATAGGTGATGTTGAGATTTTAATTAGTTCTGTTTAGCTTCTATTTTGTTGTGTTTTTCTTTTGTATGAAGCATGGAGTAATGATTGATGAAGGTTGAGGTTTTTTGAAAGCTCATTGAATGGTTTTTGATAGTTTGGAATGGTTTTAGTATGAGTTATGTGGTTCTGATGTTTTCTTTTGACTTTCTGTAAATCCTCTGTTGAGCTTCTGTAGAGCCTTAGTTTCTGTTCTGTTTTGTTCTTTATGTCTCTATAGGTGTTATGTGGAATGTATGTGAGACTTTGGGAAAGTTTTCTAGCCTTGGAAAGAGTTGAATGTAAGCTCAAAAGAGCTCAAGAAAGTAGAAGAAGCAGCTGTTGAAGACTCAAGTGAAGACTGGAGTGAAGTGACAGTGATGAGCTATTGAGGAGTCACTGTAGTGGCTTTGCTGACCTTTCATATCAGACACACCTTTTGGGAGAGGCATCCACGACCAAAGAAGAATTATTATGAGTGATTATTAAGTATTTTAGTGAGGAGATGATGTACCATTGATGAGAGAGAGAGAGAGAGAGAGAGAGAGAGAGAGAGAGAGAGAGAGAGAGAGAGAGAGAGAGAGAGAGAGAGAGAGAGAGAGAGAGAGAGAGAGAGAGAGAGAGAGTCAAAGATAGCTAATTTTATGCCAAACAACATATCTTCATATGAGAGATTGTGAAAGAAATATATGAGATATTTGAAGATGAATCATATGTGATATTTTTCCATTCAAAGTGGAGTATTCTTTGTGTTTTCAATGTCTATCAATGAATTCTATGAAGAATATGAAGAGAATGATGGATTTTGTTAAAGTTAAAGCCGTGGGAGAACTGTTTTTATGAAGATGCGTGAAGATTTCTTGTTCCTGGTGTCGTTCTTTGTTGAGATCTTATAAAAGATGAAAAAGATGGTTGTTGATGTTACCAGATAGTTTTTCTTGTAGTAGAAACCCTATTTCCTTGGCATTCATTTTGGGGATCCATGTTTTTGGTGCGTAGCTGGGGAACACTGTCATCAACAAGCATAAGAAGAGGCTGAAAATGAAGGAAATGGCATTGCGAAGAAGAGAAGAATTCAATCGGACTTTGCAAAGTTCCTTTAACCACTGAAGAATTGGAGATTCTCATTGCTAAAGACACTTTCCATAAGTTCATCCCACAATGGTAGAAACATATCACCATCTTGATACATGCTCTATATGGTGGACTATTTCCTCTTCCTATTGAACCAACAAAGACATGCATCTTGGTGGCAAATTGTTTGGGAACAAACTGAAGTACAAAAACAGAGAGAATGACTATCCATGGAAGATCTAGCATTCATTAAGAAGTTTCTAGACATCATTAAGTGGGAGATTGTAAAGAACCTTTAGAAGTTGTGGTTAGTGGAAGTACATGAAAACAAGAAAGAAAAGAGTTGGAATTTGTTAATGGATGCTCAACATAGGACACATGGGATGCATGGTGTACTGAAAATCTCATGTTTGTCTAATTAGCAATCCACTAGAAGTTAGTAGACAGAGTATTCTTCATAACATATACTATTAAAACCATTAGAAGCTGGCATTTTATGATGATGACACAACAACGATTCTCAAAAGAATGAGTTTTGAAACCTTCAAAACGGAATACCTTCCTCTTTGTAGGAGTTTGAAAGCTAAATTTAGAGACGTAGAAAAGCAGGAAGTAGAAGAAATGTTGGCCAGAGAGTCCCACAGAGATTGAAGCCCCCATTGATTCTGTTTTGTTGAGTATAGATCAACTGGTTGGAGCTAACCCCCTGATGAATGACACAATCAAGAGGCAAGCATTAGAATGAGTCTAGAGGTATGTGAGAAGAGAGAAGGAAAAATTCAAGGTGAAGAACGAGCTTGTAGCACCAAAAGTCTCCTTTGATTCCCTAAAAGCACTATTTACAGAAGTCCCCATGGTGACTCAAGGTCCCCTTACTAGTCAAATCCGTCTTGGAAATATTGATGATAGGCCAACAAATGTAATCCCATTGCCCATTTTAAAGGGAGAGTACAATGAAGATCCAGATCTTCATGTAGCAAAGTTTATGGTAGCATATGTGGCTAACAATGCTAGAACCCCCGAGCATTAGTTAGCAATATTCCCCACCACTTTTAAAGGCGCGGCATTTCAGTGACATGAGAGATAAGCAACATGAACTTTTGGCACATGGAACACAACCTGAAGTTTGCCTTCCTCACTAAATTTAGGTGTGAAGTTTTTGAAGAGCGGATACAAGAGGAGTTCATGAACCTAAGTCAATCCTTTGGTGAATGAGTAGAAGCTTATGTCTTGCGAATAAAATCTATACTGAAGAGATGGACTAACCATCATTTGGATGAAGGCATCGAGAAGGGAGTTTTTCTTAGAGGCCTACAACCAGAAGTTTGCAAGTTCATGGAATTAAGAAGACTAGTCAATTTGCAAGCTGCAGTGGAAGGTGCAAGACTGTATGGCGAAGTTGAAGCAAGGTTGTCAATGACCTCAAGAAGAGGAGTCTTACCTCCTCCCATGCTAGGAATGATATACCCACCAAATTCAGTCCCAGGGACAGTTTCCTACCCCTACCCCCAAATGCAAAGAGTGCTGCAATACAGTGCACCTAATCCATAGTGGCCGCAGACTACAATGCCTCAAATGATGATTCAACCACAGCAATAGTAGCCTCAAACAGTTCCTTGTTGAAGGAAAAAAGGAGAGACCAAGAGAGTGATCTCTTCGATTATTTGATAAAAAGCAATACTCACACTACATGAGGATAACCTAGTGTAAGTGTTAACTAGACTGACTAACTCACTGACTAACTCTAGTCAGGTCACCTACTAGCTGAACCGACTTATTCAATATAGTCATATGCAGACAGCTGCACACTAGCTGTCACCGATGTCGGTCATACATAAAGACAGACTCACGGAAGAGCTTGACTTCTAACACTCCCCCTCAAGCTCAAGACAACATCTGCACACCAAGTAGCTGTCTAAAACCACAAAACTTATCTTTACCTAGAGACTTGGTAAAGATATCTGCAACTTGCTCATCAGTCCTCACATGCATGAGATCAACCTTTCCTGCAAGGACCATCTCTCGAATGAAGTGGTAGTGTACCTCTATGTGTTTTGTCCAAGCATGGTAAACTGGATTCATGGCCAGGAGTACACTACTGAGATTGTCGCATAACAATGTCACTGGAGCATCAACCTGTATATCCAAGTCAGCCATAAGCTTGAGCAGCCATGCAATCTCACATGCTGCCAATGCAGCTCCCCTGTACTCAGCCTTAGTACTGGATAAAGCAACTGTAGGCTGCTTCTTGCTGCTCCAGCTGATCATGCCACTACCAAAGCCAAAAGCATAGCCACTCATAGACCTTCTGTCAAATGAGCATCCTGCCCAATCTGCATCTGTGTATCCAATCAGTGTCAAGGGCTTATTTCTGACATAGAACAGCCCATAGTCTACAGTGGACTTAACATACCTCATGATGCGTCTAACTGCATCTAAGTGTGGCTTCCTCGGCTTCTACATAAACTGGCTTATCAGCCCTAGAGCATAACTCAAGTCAGGCCTAGTGATGGTTAAGTAAATCAGACTGCCCACCATCTGCCTGTACATAGTCACATCTTCAACTTCAGTCCCAGTGTTCATGTCTAGCTTCACATTCTGATCCAGAGGTGTATCGAGTGGTTTGCATTCAGCCATGCCATACTTCACAAGCATTTCCATGGCATAATGCTTCTGCATCAGCCATAAACCATTTTCAGCTGGTACAACCTCAATACCCAAGAAATACTTCAGATCTCCTAGATCTTTCATGTCAAATTCAGATTTCAACATCTTCATTGCCTGCTGAATTCCGATGTCATCATCTCCAGTAATTATAAGGTCATCAACATAAATGACCAGCACTACCAAGCCACTGTCAGTCTTCTTTGTGAAAAGGCTGTGATCAGCCCTGCCAACAACAAATCCAAGGCTCTGCAAGTAGTTACTGATCCTAGCATGCCAGGCTCTCGGAGCCTGCTTTAGCCCATATAGTGCCTTTTTCAGCCAGCACACATAATGCTGAAAATTAGGGTGCTCATACCCTTTCGGCTGAACCATATATACATCCTCTGTTAAATCACCATTGAGGAATGCATTCTTGACATCCATCCGCTGCAATTTCCAGCCTTTTGCAGCTGCCAAGGTAATTACTATACGTATGGTTGCCATCTTTGCAACCGGGTTGAATGTCTCATCATAATCCAATCCATACTGTTGAGCATATCCTTTAGCAACCAGCCTGGCTTTGTATCTTTCCACACTGCCATCAGACTTACATTTGATTTTATAGACCCATTTGCAGCCAATGGTCTTTTTCCCATCAGGCAATGGCATCAGATCCCAAGTCTGATTTTCAGCCAAGGCATTCATCTCTTCATCCATAGCATTGCACCAATTTTCATCCTTTACTGCTTTAGCATAAGTACCTGGTTCCTTGATCTCCATTACCTTTGTCATGTAAGCATAATGCTTTGCAGCATAACTAGTGTATGTAAACCTATCAACAGGTCTCCTAATCCTCTCTAATCTCCTGAGCTGTGGCTCACTCTGAGCTTGCCTCTCATGAGGCGGCACATAACGGCTCTGCCTAGCACCTGGCGTCATAACAAACGAAATCCCCAATTTGCTGTCTAAGATGTCACTGCTCGATGACTCATAGCCTGCTGTGAGTGATCCTGTCACATCCTCAAAAACCTTTTCTTTTCCTTTTCCCTTGTCATTTCTCCCCCTCACTGACATATCCGTGTCAATGGACATAGAATTACGGTTCCGTAAGCGTCCGGACCAAGGACTCACTGCGGAAGATACATCTGTTGTTTGACCACTCATAGAAGTACTCTCTGTAGGAGTATTTTCAGTATGATTCATACTAGGTGAGCCATCAGTAGACACTGCAACAGGATTCCCATACCACGATGCTAACTCATCAAAGACTACATCTCTGCTGATGAGTGTCTCATGCGTAGAAGGTACATAACACTTGTATGCTTTCCGTTCCTGTGCATATCCTAAAAACACACTCTTCACTGCCTTAGGATCCAATTTCTTCCTCTTCTCATCCGGTATATGCACATATGCAATGCATCCAAAGACTTTCAAGTGCCTGATATTAGGTCTATGACCATACAGTTTCTCATAAGGGGTGACTGCATGTATTCCTGCTATAGGAGTGTGATTCAGCACATAAACTGCAGTCACTACTGCTTCAGCCCAATAGGCATTAGGCAAACTCTTCTCATTTAGCATAGCTCTTGCTGGCTCCATTAAGACTCTGTTCTTCCATTTTGCAACACCGTTCTACTGCAGTGTATAGCTACACGTGAGCTGCCTTCTGATCCCATACTTGGCAAGATATCTGTCAAATTCTTTGGATACATATTCACCTCCTCCATCTGATCTCAAACATGATATGTAGCAACCAAGTTCATTTTCTGCATGTTTTTTAAAGTCTCTAAAGACTTCAAACACCTCATCTTTATGCTTCAAAATGTACAGCCAAGTGTATCTAAAATCATCAATAAATGAGACATAGTACCGTGCACCTCCAAGAGACGCATTATGCGATGGTTCCCAGACATCGGAGTGCACCAACTGCAAAGGTCTAGTGCTGTTTTGTACATGTCTCATGAAAGGAAATCGTGCCTGCTTCCCAAATTGACATGCAGGACACACATGCCCAAAGTCATTATACTTGAATTTTGGTAATCCAAGTACGACTGCCTTCTGTTGCATGGATTGAAGCTTTTGTACATTTACATGTCCGATTCTCTTGTGCCAGATCTCTACATCTCTGATGGCACTCTCATCATGAGCAAACATAGCTGCTTTAAGTTCAGGAATGGTCGCTTCCAAAGTAAACATCCTGCCATCCCTTCTGCCCTTTGCAATTAGCTTGTAGCCATTTCCATACTCCTCAATGAAACATCAATCCTTGTTAAACCTCACTTGCAGATTCTGTTTTTCCATTTGACCCACAGACAACAAATTCTTTGTTATGGTCGGTACATGTAAGACATCATGCAGGCCTTTCTTCTTGCCATCAGGCATCATCAATGGAACAATCCCTTTATGCTTTATGTCATGTTGGGTATCATCCCCAGTACATACATGACCATGTGTACCTGCAACCATCTCATCAAACGACTCTCCATGCGGAGTCATGTGATTTGACGCACCAGAGTCAATGTACCACTTGTCATCTCTGTTCTGCCTTGACGCAGTCTTGGACACATGCTGCATGGCAAAGAGTCTATCAACCTAATCATCTTGACCACCACTAGAGGATGCATAATGCCCATGCTGTTTCCCTTTTGTCTTCATGTCATTCTGCTTTTTATAACATTCCTTCGCTATGTGCCCATACTTACCACAATAATGACAATCTTTGTCCTTGTTGGACTGATTAGTAGACTGCCAAGATCCAGATCCACCTCCTCTTCCTCGAGGTGATCTCCCCCTACCTCTAAAACCACCAGATCCTCGCTGGCCCTGTGTATTGGCACCATGCCAATTTCCTTGCTGCTGCTGCTGCTGTCCATAGGCATTACGAGTGTCGCCACGACCTCGATATGAACCATGGCCTCTGCCTCCTCTGCCATGCTGGCTAGAGTATAACATAGTGTCTCTGCTCTGAGAGGCACTGGAACCTGTACTTAGACCAAGTTTGACCTCCTTATGCAGCAACAATGCAACCAGTTCTTCCCAGTCAGGGGGATCTGCTCTTACTAAGATGGACGTGTCAAATGCTTTCTATTCTTTCCCTAAACCATTCAATGCAATTGCAATCATATCATCTTCTGATACCCTTGAACCAATGGTGGCTAACTGATCAGCTATGGTCTTGATCTCCGTGGTATACACCTGGATGCTCCTACCATTTCTAGACATATTATTGAAGTACTGTTTCAACTGAATCTTCCGTGCATCTGTCATGGTTCCATAATTTCTCATCAGTATATCCCAAGCATCCTTTGGAGACTCACAACCAGTGATTTGAATAGCCATAGCATCTGATATACATAGTGAAAACCAATGCAATACCTTACATGCTCTTTCAGTCCATAACCTGTGAGCTCTCTTCTGTTCATTTGTTGCATTTACTTCTGGTAATTCAGGAGCTGCTTCATCTCCTATGCATAAGTCCCAATATCCTCTGCCAACTAGAAAATTTTTCATTCTGAATTTCCATAATGCAAAGTTTTTGTTGTCTAGCTTTTCTCCAACTATTTGCATGATATTATCAGTCCCATGTGCATTAGGCATGATGCAACACACTGTATGTCAATTGCCTGACTCCCTGTATGTTAATAAGTCACTTGACTGACTTCAGTCCTTGACTGTTTATGACAGTTTTCTGGTTATTGTCTGCTCAGATACGCTGTATTTTAGTCCAAAAACATTGGTACATGCTCCCCCTGACACTTGGCAATCACTAAGATATTTCAACCTGTGTGTATGGACTGTAATCAATGCAAAGCCAGCATGTATTCAAACAAACTGTTTATGATCAGACATGCAATCTGTAAGCATAAAAATTGAGTGACCAGTAGCTTCTTCGTAGTCCAAAAATGAGTGTATATGATCCAAAAATGCACCTACAGCAGTCCAAATGTTGACCTCTGCATATGAAGTTCCAAACAAGTCAATCTGACACTTTTTGCATGTACTGCAAGTACCAAAACATAGTAATCTGGCTATAGATCTCAATCAGCCATCAAAGACATTCAATCATCGTGTATTTCAGTCCAAGAACTGCAAATACATTCCATGCATTCACTGCTTGATGACAAACTTAATACATGAGCATTCGGTTGATCAAAGACAATCCCTCTTCAAGGAGTCAACCCCATCCTGGGAGAGGCAAGTCAAGAGTTGCATCAATTGTTTGTAATCAGCCCCCACAGTCAATGAGCACAAATGACAGTTTCTATTCAGCTTCAATTAGTCTAGATTTGAGCATCCAATGCTCTCTGTACTTCACAAGTACTTTGCATTCATGAAGACCCTCCTAGCATTTACTGTGACCAAGTAAGCATCTATAGGCTCTCAATCTTCAAAATGTAAACTGTCATAAGAGTAAAAACTGTTTTCAGCCAGTTAACTCTCTACAAGTTTGAGAGTTTAACTCTTCAAAGGCATTTCATTCCAGCCATGATGAATATAGGACATCCCATGAAGTTTGTGTATGCCAGTTCTACTATCAAATGATAAGAACTGTCTGTTGGTATATTATAGATTTGTCACAATCTTACATATAGTCCATGTCTATATGCAGGCTGAACATGGAGCTGCTAATGCTGCCCATAGCACTGACTTATTGCATAATCTCAATAATCTTCAACTAACATGCCCTTGTGTATTGTCTTGAGGAGGCGCATTTTCCTGGAATCGTGTGGACTGTATGCTGAATATATCCACGTTTTTACTACTGCCTCAGGTATGGGAGATGCCAAGCACTCATCAGTGCTCACTCTTCTTCAGCTACCAAGTGAAATGCCCTCATTAATGTCAAGCATACAAGTGTATACTTCATCACGTTGACCAACAGGAACAGGCGCAGATATTCAGACCAAGGGGCGCAGATTTTCAGGCAGTCCACGCTGATTTTCAGGCGCTGATTTCTTTAATACATATTCCATTATTTAATGCTTCCAATGCTGGTTATAAACTGCTACACAACATGATTCAAATCAAGCTCTTCAATCCTCCCTTCAAGCCTTGATGACCTCCTATCAGATGTATGCATACAGTCATTGATACATACCTTCCCTTTGACTATGGCTTCATTTGCAAGTGTCCAGCTTCTTCCTCATTCCTTACTTCCATCTCCTTTGCACTGCAAGTTGTCATGCCCATTCTCCCACAACCTCATGGATAAGGCTCTGATACCATGTTGAAGGAAAAAAGGAGAGACCAAGAGAGTGATCTCTTCGATTATTTGATAAAAAGTAATACTCACACTACATGAGGATAACCTAGTGTAAGTGTTAACTAGACTGACTAACTCACTGACTAACTCTAGTCAGGTCACCTACTAGCTGAACTGACTTATTCAATATAGTCATATGCAGACAGTTGCACACTAGCTGTCACCGATGTCGGTCATACATAAAGACAGACTCACGGAAGAGCTTGACTTCTAACATTCCTCCAATGGAAACTCAACAACAGTGGAAACCTACCAACTAGAATAAAAAATCCCAAGTCTCAACAGGAGCTTTAAATCAGAACAAAAAAAGAAGACCCTCAAGATCAACCCAACCAGTGTATGCAGTAATAACAGAAGCTTCCCACAACCCTACTACAAGTACTCTAGGAAGTGAAAATCTGAAGGATTACCTATCCAACTCAGTCACAAGTATCAAGAAAGAGCTTATGGATGTGATTACAAAACAACTACAGACATTGAAGGTGAATATCGCCAATATATCCACTCCTGCAGGGGGTGGGAGAGATGTGACGCGTTCTAATACATGGTTGAAAAGTACCATCAAGCGGGAAATTTAGCCCCATTGAATATACTCAAAAACCACCCGAGCTTTCTGTTCATACTAATGAGGAAGAACCATATAGAAGATATCTGCTCTCTGAAAGAGATACACGAAAGAAGAAGGAAAGATGAAGACACAAGATTCAACTTGTTAGAATCCAAAGTGACAACGTAGGACATTGGAGACCAAAGCCCAAGGAGTTTGGTCCTAATTTTGGTCCAAGGAGGTTTCTCTCTCAAAGTTATAGAGGACGAAAATTTGACGATTGTTAGAGATCAGAGGTGGACTGTTACAGATATTGAGAAAATGGTCATATCTCACCGAACTGTCGACACTGCAAAAGGCTGTCTAAGTCCAACTCTTGTGAAAGCTACTCCCGATACCCAATAGAAGACCCAAGGACTTGCTTCCAATTTGGTGGAATTGGAAGTGGTTGCAATAACACATGCCCCTCCAACTATTCTCATGCAAATATGTAGACTTTAGTAAGTCTACTTAGTCTTGTACTTCGCTTTTGTCTTTAACATTCACCACTATGTCTATATACTAGATGCTAGGATACTAAGTCTAGGATTTTTATCTCTTAGGGAATTGGTCTTAGGGCGTAGATCCAATGGATCTATCTACACATCTCCATTTAAGTTCCTTTTAAGTTATCTCTTCTTTGCCTTTATATAATAAATTCATTTTATTATTTACTAATTAACAAATATTAACAAAAATCAACTAATGTTCTACAAACCCATAAACTTTAACTCCCTTTTTAAAACTTTTCCCTTGTTCCATATATAGCTTAATACTTTGTGAACACTCTTAATTTGCATGAAGTCAAAAACACCATATTTTATAATAGTGTTTCAAAGTAATAACACCAAATTAATTTTATTTTTTTCAACCCCAAGAAAATTCCATAAAACATTAGAAATCATATTTTTATTTTTTTCATAAAATATTTAATTTTTATTGAGTTAAAAATATGATTTTTATCAATAAATACTGTAATTTTCATTCAAAATAACAATTTTTGAATTTTTGAAACATGTTAAACATCTTTTAAAAATTTAAAAAATAATTTAAGTAGTATAAAATTTATGAGAAAAAGATTATAGATCCTAATTATTCAACCAGATATTTTATAAAAATTTATCTATGCCATTTTAAAAGCATTTTTAGTTGTTTTTTATCTTTAAAATATATAATCATACTTACATAAATACTAACAACTATTCAAAGTTGAAAATCAAGTTTTAAGACATTTTATAAAAAATTCTAAACCAAGAAAAGTATAACTTTACATGACTTATTTTTTATTAAATAGATTATGCGCTTACTTGAAAACATGCAAATCAAGATTTTGTCTTTGGAAGTACGTGTCCCGTAGTCCACAACTAGGGAGGACACTTGAAATTAATATCATAAGGACATGTTCGGTAGACATCAAAACAAATTCCACGACAAGGCTTGGTAATAGTGTAGTTGACATAACCATGTGGGTTCAACTTTGTACCATATATAGCATGTTCTACATCAAATGGTCCCAATGCAGACACATACAAGGGAGGTGAAGGTGTACATTGGGGAAATGCCATTGGACAAATCCAGTATTTATATGCTTCACTACAATCACCGCATTGCCAAAATGTTCAGTCTCGGCAATTCATAAAAGTTAGAAGATCCTTCAGACGATTGTAATGACACTGAGAGCGAAAGATCCTCTTTTACTCCTGCAAAAAGACTAGTGTTTGCGTCAACTCGTGCTTATTAATAGATGACAATGGATGCATTGCAAAACCACGAACCACTTGGTGAAATTAGAGTGCACTGATGATGATTGTTGCAATCCTCCCAATAAGTATCATACACATAATTGCCATTTCCATCACAACTCTGGGGTGTTAATGTTGTACAGTCTGGGCTTAGAACTGAAGTCCACGTAATATGAATCCAAGCTTCAATATGAACAGAATTGAAAGTGTCAGCTCCTTCCTTGAGGGGATCCGTCTTGTATGTCGTGTGGCCAATATTCCATTCCAGACATGCTGTAACAGCGACAAGGCTTGTGCTGCTGCGATCGCCTCCTGATACGGACGGAGGTTTAGAGCATTCTCTCTCTCCCTCCTTCCTAAATGTCAAGAAGATGCCCTCTCTCTCATGGTTCTAAACGTTTTTTCCAATTTTCTTTATTTTTTTCAACATCCATCACCACTCTCTAAAAAGCTCTTTGAGGCGATGAATCGAAACTTCCATCAAGGGATCGTTATCCCTTTGATTGCTTATAAATGAGCATACTCTCACATAGAAACTACTTATTGTGTCTACCACAAGTTTCCTCCATGTGTGTGAGGAGTTTTGTAGATGCCTCAGTGTACTGAAAGAAGGACACGATGGAAATTGCTCTGGACGGATAGCTTGAGCCACAAGTTTGTCATTCAGCCTGTCTTGTAGCCCTTTCCTTAGACCAAGAAACTGCTTTGTCCACTCAAAAACCTCTTGTCCTTTAAGTGGAATCTTGGCAGTAATTAGAGATTTGTCTTTAGACGGTTGCACACTTGATCCTAAAAGGACGCCCTGATTATCATCTTCAAAATGGGGTGTCACAGAAATTGACCTTTGCCATGCCCTAAAATCAGCAAGTTTAATAGATTGTTGACTTAATAAACCATGCAAGTGTGAAAGTCCCATCCTCAATAGCAAGCATTGCAATTCCAAGTGTGCCTGTGAACATGCAAACAACTGTTCTGATTTATATCTTGAAGCACGAGTGGTCCCAACTACTAAGACTCTGTGTAGTCCAGCAGGTTTAGTGGTAACACAGAAGAATGGAGAGATTTCTTCGGCAGTGTCAAGATCCTGTGCATCCTTTGGAGTGGGATGCTCTTTTGGAATTTAAGTGGCAGGCATTCCAAGACATGCATAAGCTCTTCCCAACTATGCCCAAACACCATGTCTTTCTTGTTGTTGAACATTGGCAACTTTGCCCGTATGATTGTGAGCAATGAGCTCAACAAGACTAAAAAATAAAATTATTTTCAATAAACAACCACATCTCTAGAGTTTACTTCATGCTGAGCAAGATGACAAAGAGAAATCTCTATATGCAACTAATTGTCAATACTTTCCGTTGCCATCGTATTGCTTTGGACTCGCAACTTGCAAAACTAGCCAGTCAATGGTCCCTAACTCCAACATTCCTGAGGTTTTTTTTTAAAATGGTTATTTTTTCCCTTTTTTTAAAAATTCAAAAGAGTATATATATTTATTCTCCTTCCCAAAATGTCCCACCCCAAAGAGATGCAAGGCATCGGACACAGGGCACCTGTCAAAGAAATCCCTACAGCCTACCAAGACCTCAAAGGCAATGGTTTTTTTTTCTCTTTTCTTTTTTAAAATAAATAGATATACTCTCCTGAACGTAATTTTTTTTCTCTTTTCTTTTTTTAAGAAGAATAAATAGATATACTCTCATGAACGTAATTTATTATTATTTATTATGTTAGTTTTGAGTCTCTTGACTATAGGAATGACTAGAAGGCTAGGAATTCATCACTAAATTGAACTTTCAAACATTTCAGCTCAATAGTGTCGCGCGAGGAATCGAATCTAGCACATAATATCAATCACCTTGCCCATGCAAATGAAAAGACAAAGATACCCACTAGTTTAACATCTCTCATCCACGCTACTCCTAGTCAAAATTTTGTGGAGAGAACCTTATTACTCAACTACCCTACATCGCGGGTGTGTTATTTTTGCAAGCTTTTGATTTCGTGCTTTTGCAATTGAAATTGATTTTTAGAGCTTTTTGAAACAACCTTGGATGCTTTCTACAAATGACATGTCAAAAATATATTGCGCATCATGCATTACTAACCCATTCACAATAAAGGGAGCAATGGTGCTGAATAATCACAACAAATAATAACATTCCAAAGTTTTGCATTACCCAAAAGGAGTACAATATCTAGAAAGGTTCCAAGATCTTCATGTAACAAAAAGGACATGTCACACCCTAATGAAGTGCATGATGATGAGTCCTCCAGAACAATGAATGAGCCATGCTTACGTTGGGCTTCCTACATAACAGGGCATATCTTACGTGTTTGCCCTAACACAAAGGCAAGGTCTGTGGGGGTTAGTGCAGGCTGATGTATGACCATGTGCTCCTTGGGTTGAAGGCCAAGTATGTGCATGTACACATAATACATATGTTTGCAAGCAAGAAATGCCTTTTGGTTAGATTCTCTTTTTTGAAAATCAGGACAAGTGCACCTAGGCTCTTCTTTGATGTGCACATCATAACAACTCTCTGTCAAGACTCGAAATACTGAATGTTGTCTCTCAAGTTGCACTACCTCCTCCAAGAATGTCACAACCATGCAACCAGCTACCTCTATTCTCTTTTGTGCATCTTTGGAAATTCCATGTCTCCACTTGCGTCTTCTCCCGCTTGAACCACATTCTGTAGAAATAGGAGGTTTGCTCTTCTCGTTCCTTGGTGGTGCTGTAAAGCTAAAGCAGGCAAACTTGAAACCAGCCTGTCTTAGGCTGCTACACTCTTCCTTCGATATATTTGTTCCTATATCAACTGGCCACAAAGATGGAACAATTGGTGATGCTATCACTTGTTTCTGCACAGCGTTTGTATGCTTGACATCATGATTACAGAACCATATCCATTGTGCAATGGCCTTGTTCTTATAGGCTCTCTCAGACCAAAAGCATGGTGCGACTAACCCCACTTGCCGATTCTGTAATTTGCTGCTGCAATTCTTTCTACCCTCCATACCAAAACACTTTCTCACACAGTTAGGTGGTGTCCTTCGTAAAGCCCACTCCTCCTGTGCCACTTCTACCTCTTCTACGTGAGTTGACGTTTCCACATTTGGTGCACTTACTCCACCTGCAAAGGGCTTGATTGGTATCTCCTCATCCTCTTGGATACATATCTCTTCCATCTTTCCATCGTCAAACTGTATACTCCGCAGCCTGCCCCTGATTTTCCTTGGCCTTGACTCCATCACGTATCCCGGTCTATGAGAACTTACAGTTGCTCCACCTCCCTTCTTTTCTTTGCACAGTCTCCCTATCACCTTGCATTATAGGCTCCTCGTACAAAGGACTTCCAGCTACAACACCTTGCAACGCCCGTGCAACAGAGGAGGGATTTGGGGATTCCCTTTTGCTGGCACTAGCCAACAAAGACTCCATAGAAGGCCCAGATCCAATAAACCTCCCCGTGGTATAGCCCAACCTCTTTGCACATTGAATATATGCATTCAAAACATCACTAACACATGCATCATAAAGTGATATCTTTCGTTTTCCACCCTCACCTGCTAACCAACTAGCATGGACACTTTCTGATAAGTTTATGCTTG
Organism: Lygodium microphyllum; assembly: GCF_053477565.2. Classification (NCBI taxonomy): domain Eukaryota; kingdom Viridiplantae; phylum Streptophyta; class Polypodiopsida; order Schizaeales; family Lygodiaceae; genus Lygodium; species Lygodium microphyllum. The sequence continues at coordinate 7,021,135 of NC_141154.1, forward strand.
GAATTTGAGCATGTTCCCAAGGACTTTTGTTAGCCTGCGGAGTCAAATCCAAAAATAGAATCAGTAGCTCTCCCCATTGCTACATTGTGCAACAAATCTTAAGGAGCTGGAAAAAATGTCACACTTACATGAGATTCAATTCCTCCCCAGTGGGCAATTCTTTGCTCCCACCATTTCAACCACCTATCCAAAGCCTTGATGTGTTCCTTGTTGACATTTCGTGCCCACCAATCTCGGATAGCAGAGGCCTGAAGTGAGGCTAGTTGAGTTGTCGTTGCTAGCCTCCATGCTTCACACAATTCAATGTGGTGCATTTGTTTATCCACAGGGACTAATTTCTTGGTATGCTTTTGCAAACTTTGCTCCCAATGAAAAGACAAGAACGCTCCCTCCCTTCCATTATGTTATGAGGCCCTCCATTGTACACAGCCCTTATTGCCATCCAATTCACACTTGCCTCATCGGACATAAATCCAGCAAAGTCAGGTGGATCATGGCCACATTGAACCATGACAGAATTCAAATTTCTCCAAAACAGGATTTGAGACTCTTCATCCTCCTCTTTAAATTCACATATTGCAATTACCTGCAATGCTCTCATGCTAGTTCATGATTGATACATTAGTATAGTGTTCATCAACAACAATTTAATTTCAATAAAAGCTTTCATTATGTTGCCACATACTCGTGATCATAAACTGAACAAGACATAGTTGCCCACCCATCAATCCTATGGGTATGATCAAAGTGCACCCATTCACGTCGTAAATCTCCAGTCCCAATTCGCCTCATACGATTCACTAAGTCCACCCCTGATGCTGGTCCCTTGGTGGACATTTTAAACAAATAGCACTTCTCCTTGGCATCACCTTGTCCTGGAAATCTACTTCCATGGAAAAATGGGAAGACACAACGTTTTTGCAAAAGAAGTATGTTGTCATACCCATCACCAACCACCTGACCTTGTTTGGCTCTTTCTTGTGAAACAATGCCTTTGAACCTATGTGTTTATTAGAGGGTTATTTCAAATGCAGGACATACATTGCAAGCAGAAAATAATAATGCACAAGCCTACCCTTTATTCTGCACAAGTGGCATCATTTCTTCTAGAAAATGATTAAGATCCACCTCTGTCGCCTCCGACTCGTCTTCTTTTGTTAAAGATTCAAACAACATCTGCCGAGCGACTAGCATCTGTATTTTTCATGGGCCTCCCTTTTTGATCTTTAGGACCGTGCTCACAAGCCTCCGCACCTTGTCAAGGGTTGCCCTCTTAGTGCCATGTTGAACACTGTGAGCATGCTCCCCAACATGGATCACCAAACGTGTCATTGTAGGATCCAGCGGCAACACATAATAGATCATGCATTTGCAAATGGCTACACAAGTAGCAACATTAAGACAATAGTGACATGTTATCTTGGAGTTTCCCTCACTTGCAGGATAACCCATGCTCACGGTTCTATCCAAGTGACCATGGAAAAAAACATCATTGTACTTTCCCTCTGTTATGTAGTAAGGACAAGTGATCCTAAGACATTGAAGACTTCCAAGACAATAGCTCAAGCGCACAGTGCACTCAATTGCCATATTTGTCTGTGAGGGCCGCGACCACAGGTGACCATCATATTTTTGTTCCATACCCATCATTCGTTTCTTGCTATCTGTGGCTGGAAGCTCAAAAGCAATTGTGCCATTATACTCGATTGGGAGCTCATCCACCCTTCGTGGAGGTCCACAGAGCGCTAGTAATTTTTTCAATCTACCCGTTCTAGCTTTCTCCTCAATGAAGGCTGCAATCGAGTTATCATAGGAAGATAAGTCCTCGCTTTGGCTGCCCACACATAGGTCCTCCTCGACATTTGTGTCATCAACATCCTTCTTGTTATCTGAGTGTACGTCAAGACACACTGGAGTTGATTTGCTACAACCTGGAGTACAATCAATGTAGTTGTCAATCTCATCTTCTATTGACTCAATACTGTTAGAGATGCACACATAGTTACTTGAGTGCCTGATAGAGTAGGTGGATGATAATGTACTATCAATCAGATAGTGCGCATGCCCTTGATGATCCCATCTTGGAGACACAGTGACATTGTTTGCTCCACCATCATTCTCTATGATGGCTTGCAACCCCTGGAATTTTTGTGTTGGAGGCAATAGATTCTGTAGGTAGTACTCACTCAAAAGAATCTCCCCATTTCTTAATGAAACCCTGTGCTCTAAGCAATCACTGGCTAGTCTCCATGTCAAAATAGCAAAACTCGACATGTCGTGCCCTCTGGTGGGTTAGTATTTGATGAAGAGAAGAAAACTCTGAATATAGCTCATAGTGTGTATTTGATGAAGAGAAGGCAACAGTTCACCGTCACTACAAGCGGAGAGAAATCAATAGAAAAATTTACAACTCAACCACCCACCATCCTTCACCTTTATGCACTCATAATTTATTTATGTTGTATTAATTATTTAATTATTTAACGGCCAACTAGTTACCTAATTATGCAATCAACGGCTAACTTCTTTATTAGGGTTATTAAGTCTCTCCTCAACTCTCTCCTCTCTTTCTCAACTCTCTCCTCTCTTTGCTCTCACTCTCTCTCCTCTCCCTCTCTCTCTCTCCCTTCTCTCTTTCTCCCTTCTCTTTCTCTCTCTCTCCCTTCTCTCTTTCTCCCTTCTCTTTCTCTCTCTCTCCCTTCTCCCTTCTCTTTCTCCCTCTCTCCCTTCTCCCTTCTCTTTCTCCCTTCTCTTTCTCTCTCTCTCCCTTCTCTCTTTCTCCCTTCTCCCTTCTCTTTCTCTTTCTCCGTTCTTTCTCCCTTCTCCCTTCTCTTTCTCCCTTCTCTTTCTCTCTCTCTCCCTTCTCCCTTCTCCCTCTCTCTCTCTCTCTCTCTCTCTCTCTCTCTCTCTCCCTTCTCCCTCTCTCCCTCTCTCCCTTCTCTTTCTCCCTTCTCCCTTCTCTTTCTCTTTCTCCCTTCTCCCTTCTCCCTTCTCTCTTTCTCTCTCTCTCCCTTCTCTCTTTCTCCCTTCTCCCTTCTCTTTCTCTTTCTCCGTTCTTTCTCCCTTCTCCCTTCTCTTTCTCCCTTCTCTTTCTCTCTCTCTCCCTTCTCCCTCTCTCTCTCTCTCTCTCTCCCTTCTCCCTCTCTCCCTTCTCCCTTCTCTTTCTCCCTTCTCCCTTCTCTTTCTCTTTCTCCGTTCTTTCTCCCTTCTCCCTTCTCTTTCTCTCTCTCTCCCTTCTCTCGTTCTCCCTTCTCCCTTCTCTTTCTCTTCTCTTTCTCCCTTCTCTTTCTTCCTTCTCCCTTCTCTCCCTCTCTCCGTCTCTCTCTCACGACGGTGCCCCACAACTCACGACGGTGCCCCACAACGGTCTCGCTCCTGTAGCTCACGACGGTGCCCCACAACGACGGTGCCTCACGATGGTGCACGACTGTTCGTAACTCCTGCAGCACTAGCGATGATCAACGGCTTCGTCCTGCAGCACTAGCGACTAACGACTGTTCGTAACTCCTGCAGCACTAGCGACTAACGACGGTGCCTCACGACGGTGGCCTCCCAATCCACGACTGTTCGTAACTCCTGCATCCGCGACTGTTCGTAACTCCTGCAGCACTGCGCGACTGTTCGTATCCTCGTCCGTGGCCTCCCAATCAACGGCTTCTTCCGTGGCCTCGTCCGTGGCCTCCCAATCCGCGATATCAACGGCTTCATCCGTCCCAGGTAACATCTTGAGCCCCCAATCGTCCGCATCCACGCAGACGATGGGTGGGCTTAAGCTTCGTCTTTTGGTTTACCTTTGTCATGCTTTGTCATGCTTCGTGTGGGCTAAGCCGTCGTGTTAATTTGGTCATGCTTCGTGTGGGCTAAGCCGTCGTGTGGGCCTCCAAGGTAACACCTTGAAGCCCCCCAATTGTCCGCGTCCACGCAGACGATGGGTGGGCTCATGCCCCATGGCAACTGTCCCGTATGTCGTCCCATCATTTGGTTATGCCGTCCCGTCGTGTGGGCCTCCAAGGTAACACCTTGAAGCCCCCCAATTGTCCGCGTCCACGCGGACGATGGGTGGGCTTATGCCCCGTGGCAACCGTCCTGTATGTCGTCCCGTCATTTGGTATGTGCCGTCGTGTGGGCCTCCAAGGTAACACCTTGAAGCCCCCCAATCGTCCGCGTCCACGCGGACAATGGGTGGGCTTATGCCCCATGGCAACTGTCCTGTGTGCCGTCCCATATGCCGTCCGACGGGCCTCCAAGGTAAGAGATTGAACCCCCCAATCGTCCGCCTCCGCGCGGACGCAGCTCTCCCAAATCCTTCATCTCAAACTTCTGCTTCAATAGCATTTTCACATGAAGGATATCTGCATCACTGTCACCTGTCATAATCAAATCATCAACATAAATGACAAGTAGCATAATACATTTCTATGTTTTTCTCACATAAAGTGAGAAATCTGCCTTGGAAATCTGAAAGCCAATAGTGACAAGATACTGTCCTATCTTGTCAGACCATGCTCTAGGTGCTTACTTCAAGCCATACAATGCTTTCTTCAACCTGCAAACAAACTCAGGATGAACAGCATGCACATAACCTGGTGGCTGCTCCATATATACCTCTTCTTGCAAATCACCATGCAAGAAGGCATTCTTTACATCCATATGATGTAAAGACCGTACCTTTGATGCAACCATAGCAATGACTGCTCTTACGGTTGCCATCCTTGCAACTGGACTGAATGTTTCTTCATAATCAATGCCATATGTTTGTGCATACCCCTTGACTACTAATCTTGCCTTGTATCTGTTCACAGAACCATCTGCATTGTGCTTCACCTTATAAACCCACTTACAGCCAATTGCATTCTTACCTTTAGGCAAAGGTACCAATTCCCATGTAGCATTTGCTTCCAAGGCATCCATTTCTTCATCCATGGCTTTCTCCCATTTTTCTTTTCCCATGGCTTGCTCAAAAGAAGTGGGTTCTGGTTCCTGTATCACTTTGACCATATATGCATAGTGAATGGATGTAAATCCATCATATTTCAGCCTATCCACAGGATACCTAGCTCTGGTAGACCTACGCAAAGTAGGCTCACTTCCAGGTGCTCTCAAAACATCCCTGGTCTTCCTTACTCCAGGTGTAACAATAGAAGGGATACCCAACTCATCATCAATGCTCTGTTCTGAGCCACTGGATTCACCATCCACATAAGAGTGACCTGCATTCACATCAAACATGGGCTGATCTACCTTCTCTTTTCCTTTTCGTGATACCTGCATACCACTATTTGCGCTGCCTTCAGAAGATTCTCCTGATCTCAATCTGCCTGTCCATGGCGAAGAATGTGAACCAATGCTAGAGGATGCTGCAGGTCCACTAATATCTTGTGATTGCTGCTGTGAATTCTGTGCAGCATTACCATTTTGTGCATCTACACTATCAATCACATTTACTGGTTTATACCAGCTACTCATCTCATCAAAAATAACATCTCTGCTCACTGTAAACTTACGAGTAGAAGGATTATAGCATCTATACCCTTTCTGCTACAGAGAGTAACCAATAAAGATGCACTTCTCAGGTTTTGGATCCAGCTTGGATCTCAACTCATATGGCACATGAACATAGGCAATGCAACCAAAAATCTTCAAATGAGAAATATTTGGTTTCCTACCAGTATACCTCTCCTCTGGAGTCATCCCATGTATTGCTGCAGTGGGAGTCCTGTTCATTATGTAGACTGCTGTAGCAATTGCTTCAGCCTAGTAAAAATCTGGCAAGTCTTTTTCGTTGAGCATGGCACGAGATACCTCTCCAATATGCCTATTTTTCCTTTCTGCAATTCCATTTTGTTGTGGGGTATGACTACATGAATATTGCTGCTTTATGCCATGCTCCTGCAGGAACCTTGCAAACTCATTTGAGAGGTACTCTCCCCCTCCATCTGACCTTAGGCATTTTATTTGCAGGCCTGTTTCTTTTTCAACCATAGCTTTAAGAGTTTTGAAATGCCCAAAAAATTCACTTTTCTTTTTCATAAAATACACCCAAACTTTTTTTGCTATAGTCATCAATAAAAGTGACAAAATAATGACAGTCTCCAAGAGATGCAGATTTAGTAGTCCACACATCAGAGTGGATTGATTCCAATGGTTTCCTTGCCTATTTTCCAAATTGGCAGGCTTCACATACCTTATCTAGGCAATCCTACAATAATATTTTGGGCCTGCATTGATTTAAGTCGCTGTACATTAACATGACCAATGCATTTATGCCAGATATCAATATCTGCAACTACACCGGTCCCATGTGCAAACACTGCTGCACTCAATTCAGGCATGTCTGCATCCAACGTAAACATTCTGCCCTTCTTCTTTCCTTTTGCTATCAAGCGACCTTTATTTTTCATATCCTCAACAAAGCATCCATGAGGATTAAATCTGACCTACAAGGCCTGTTCAACCATTTGACCAACAGAAACTAGATTATTGGTGATATTCAGGACATGAAATACATCGGACAGGTATTTATTTTTCCCATCCTGCATAGACAAACGAATTTTTCCAATCTGCACAATAGGATGTGCAGTATCATCACCAGTCTCCACAAATCGTGGTTTTTCCATTTTCCTTGCATCCTCCATCCATTCTGCATGACCTGTCATGTGGTTTGATGCACCTGAGTCAACATACCATACATCGTTGCTTTCTTCTGCACTTGTCACAGAATTATTCATGTGCTGCACCATAAACAAATGCTCATTTCTATCATCACCCTGTCTACTAGAAGATGCATAATTCCCTTGTTGCAATTTACCCTTCATGATGTCATTCTGCTTTTTATAGCAGTCCTTAGCCATATGACCCATTTTACCACAGTAGTAGCATTCAACATTGCTGTTTGCATTTTGGCCTCTTTGCCATCCACCGCGACCTCTTTGGCTCCTCGTGCCTCTAGAGTTACCACATCCTCCTCCATAGGACTGGTTTTCTTGAGTTTGATGCATATTCTGATTTCTACCACGGCCTCCAGATCGGCCTCCTGTACCTCTGCCTCTACCTCTTCCAGCATTTGAGTAGAAGACAGCTTCCTTTGAAGTTCCTCCTGAAGAAGATGCACCACCATTTCTCTGCTCCTCAGAAATTAGAAGAGCAATCAACTCCTCAAAATCAGGAAATCTTTCATGAACTGAAATGGATGTCCGAAACTATGCATAATCCTTTCCTAGACCATTCAAGGTCACAGAAACTAAATCATCATCTTCCACTGGCGACCCAATGGAAGCAAGTGCATCTGCAATCTTCTTCACCTTCATGTGGTAGTCATTGATGCTCAAATTTTCTCTTTGCACATTATGCAACTCTTGCTTGAGCTGCATTTTCCTAGCTTGCGTATTTGTGCTTTACATTTTTGACAAAGTATCCCATGCCTCCTTTGGCATACTTGCATCCTGAATATGCACAATCATAGAGTCTGAAATGCTGATAGATAGCCAATACATAACTTTCCTGGCTCTCTCATGCCATGGTTTAAATGCCTGCATTTGCTGTTGATTGGGAACATCAGGAAGAACTGGTTCTTCTTCATTTCCTACAACGAATTCCCAATATCCTTTTCCCATAAGGAAATTCGTCATTCTAAACTTCCATGCTTGGAAGTTGTTCTTGTCAAGCTTTTCAGTTACAATCTGTGAAAGAGAATCAGACGCCATTATAGAACACTGCAAAAAATTTTGTCACTGCAAAGAACACAGCTTCACCCTCACAAGGGCAAATCTGCAAAACTGACAAAAGTGGTATTTGACCACACAGTCACTTCCTAGTGATGATTTTGCATATACAGGAACCAAGGATGATTCTGTAACTCCCAATGTCTCTGCACACAAGCATACAATGCAATTTCTTTGGTAACTTTCACCGACCTGTAGAACAGTGGTCGCACAGCATAAAACAGGGCTTTTTCCTGAGTGCGTGCAGAAAACTTTCGCCTCCAAAATAGGCCCCGAAATGGCCTCAAATAAAAAAACAGGGTCACTGAGAGCTTGAAACCCACACCCGCAACATGTCCTCTCCTACATATACTACACCACGACCATGCGTCTGATGCACTTCGTCGGCTGTGCTACCTTTAGAGATCTACTCCCAAAACAGAAAATGAAAGCAACACTGCTCCTCTTACCAGAACACCGCGAGCTTGGCTTGCTTTCTTGAGCTCCTTACCACGAACAAGGCTCTGATACCATGTCAAGATTGTGGGAGAGAAGGAAGGAGTCTCACTTATAGGTTTCTTGCTTGCACAATGGGGGAAATACACACAAGGGTGGAGGCTGAAAACAGTTTTCTTCTTCTTAGTTGTGTAAGCCAAAAAGAAGTCTCGTACAAAGAAATAGAAGAACCCTATATATGGGTCTCAAACCAAACTCAACTAACTAAGGTGGCATACTAACTGAGCCACGAACTAGAGTAGATAAGGATAGCTATCATGTAGCTATTATTCATGGGCGGTGTACCAACTGCATCTGCAACTGACACGTCGGTGACATAAATGCACAACGGTCACCCTGGCATATCACGAGTGGAGCTCGATATCTCAACAAAAAGGAAATAGAAGACTTGAAAAAGAAGACCGCCCTAGAGTTGATGAAGCAAGGTAGACTGGAAAGGGAGATCAAACACTTGGAGAAAGAGAGGGAAGAAGCCATCAAGCAAGCAACCCAAAGGCTGTAGGAGGATCTGAAAGATCTGAAATAGGAGGTGGAGGAGATAAAAGTTGTGGCCAAATCCGAAAGACAACGGCAGGAAGGAAACTAAGATGCCCATGCACGGAGGAACGAAGGTCTCTATCCCCAAAAGGCTGTCGAAAACTTCTATGTAACTCTCCATGGTGCAACAAGCCCAGAGGATAAAACCACTGGAACAAGGAGAAAATACACATGCTAGATGTGTGAAATGAACAACAACAAGTGGTGATGATGCTATCTCAAAGCATGGAGAAGGGCAAGGAGGAGTTGGAAGACAGGGCCAAAAAGTGGGAAGAGCATAACTTTGAACGAGTGTGAGAACTTACTGAGCTCTTGGCCATAGTTGAATGTGAGTGAGTATTGGTAGAGGCTAGGGCCGAAGCTATAGAAGTAAGTTCAGAAGGGCAACAACAAGACTTCTTGGGTAGAGTGCTCCATGTAACAAAAGTGGAGGGTGAGGATTCTGTGGAGAGGATAAAAAGGAAGCTAGAATTGACCACCAGAGCCTTAAAGTACAGCCTACACGAGTGAGATCTCCCCACTGGCACCAACATGAAAAGAAAACAATAATGCTAATATTTGAGGCAAGCTGACATCTCCACGGATGAGCTGAAGGAGCTATCTTTGAAGAGCATGAGCCATCGCATCCATCCCCAGCTCAAACCCCACAAGAGAAACCTCCAAAGGAAGGGCCAAATTTTGAGTAGGAGATGGAGAAGAGCAACATTCCTGGGAGCTTAGCCCACCACAGCCAAATGAACCCCAAGAAGATCCGGAAGGCAGGCAAGTACCCAGAGCGCGTCATTGTTGCTAGGAGAAGAAGATGAGAATTGGTGGAGCAAGCACATTAGAGAACTAGATCACATCCGCAACAGCTTCCTGGAGAGCCCATGCCGCAATGCGAGGATTGCTATCTTGTTAACTAGCCCCGAGAGGTGAGCATTTGGGAGCAAGGAGAACTCCAAATCTGGCCCTTCAAACTATCATTCCTCTACCTCGGGCTCTGGACCAAGGCCTACCAGTGGAAGTAGTGGACATAATAATTCAAATGGCCAAAAACTTGGCAAATCGATGGGTTGCAGAGCGAAGTATAGTGATCGCATGATGGAGGTAGGAAGCTCCAGACTACTAGCAGGACAAGGTGTACTAGATCCCCAAGATGGTCAAAGGCTCTAAAAAAACAACCCAAGTGGCGAAGGAGGATTTGGGACACAAACCTTGATGCATGGATGGCATTTTGTGGCATACTCCCTGAAGGGAGGAACGATCCTATCTACATGCCCTATCCTTGTAGCAGGCACGGAGTAGACAACAATATGAGGAGCATGGTAGGTACGACTTCCCCAAAATCTACAATGCCAATGTAGAGAATCCTGAGAATGCCTAACCTTCAAGGCAGGAGGTCTCCCTCCCCTTCAATCATGTGCTTCCTTGAGGATTTCTTATCCTGTCCAGACCCCGCTTTCATCACAACTTGTCATCACAACTTGTAATTATCTAAGGACCATTAGGTTTCTACTAAAGCAACCGCCAGCCACCAGCGAGGAGGCCCACCTACCTCCACTCTTTTTTTATCTCAACCTAGGAATAGATAGTTGTGCCATGGCCCTCAGGGCTACATTGTTACCCTCTTTTTTTATGAAGGTACTCGAAGACATGAACGATAGTTGGTTTACCAGGTGTGGACACCTCTTTTTGTCAACCACACCTCTAAACGTTAGGGTTAATCTCAAGAGCTACATGCAAAGCTATGCCTTTTTGAGAAAATCCCTTAGGCAACCCCATGATGCATCATTAGAAGAGGACCGTGGTACAACCTAGGAGTGCCACCATAGATATTTATAAATATATTTTTAAAATTAGATAAGGAGAAGAAAGAAAGCAAAGATGATAAGCGACGACATCACAACAAACAATAGTTTACACCACATAGGCCACAGTCACTGCACCTAGGGGTTCTCAAGTTAGCTACGCCTGGTGGCTTCGATCGGTCGGCTCCATCCCTAATCGCTTAGCCTCATTTTGATTCCCCACTTCATGCTTAGGGTACATCAAGGGCATGATATACCTAGGGAGGTAACACTCGCCTATGGTTAAACATGTCACCCTAAGCTACATGCACTGCATCTCCCTTATGCACAAACTGGCTTCTCAAGTGAGGGACAACACCTAGGCTTGCGTATGGTTTGCCACCCAACTCCTAGTCCCACTAGCACAAGCACTATGCACCACACGAGAAAGCAAGCACACCCCCATGTAGTGCACCTTCTTTTCTTTTCAAGTACAACAATCCTCCAACTTTGGAGGCCCCATCATCCATGCAATGCGCTCTCGGCCTCCACCACCTTAATCGGGTGATCCATTTCTTTCCAAGACCAATTCCCCTAAGATTCCATCATCATCAAATCACATGTCCACCCTTTCTCATCGAGCCTTCATCAACTCAAAACCGCAACTGTCCTGGAACTAGCACGTGCCTAAGAGAGGGGTCATCTTATGTGACAATGTCACCATGCAGGCAAAACAAAGTAGAGGCAGACCGAGGTAGCCCCAATCAAAAAGTGAATGAAGAAGCTCATTTGGAATACAGGAAGAGAAGGCAACCGCAGAGGGCCAAAAGAAGAATACGTCCAATACCATCGTGAATTTCAAAGACATATCCATCCACCCACCATTCTCCAAGCAAGGATTCGTCTAACACCATCGTCAATTTCAAAGACAAATCCATCCACCTGCCATTCTCCAAGTAGGGATTTGTCTAACACCATCATTAATTTCAAAGACAGATCATTCTCCAAGTAAGGATTTGTCTAACACCATCGAAAATTTCAAAGATAGATCTATCCACCCGCCATTCTCCAAGCAGGGATCTGCCGTGCAACATGACATTAAATTTCAAGGACATAGATCCATCCCACACCATCCCCCACAAGGGCTTGCATACAAACTCAAGAAAGACATCCGGCTACATCCACCCCACCTTCCAACCACTACACATCAATGCCATGGGACAGGCACTTAACTAGGAGGGGGTAACATTAACCTCAGCACAAGAAGAAAGTAGAAGAAGCAGAAAAGCACAAGTTGGGTCGACTAAAAGAGATGGAGCAAGAAGGGAAACGACCAAAAGTGCAAGAGCGGCCTCAAAAGCTAAGTCAAAGGCAGAAGCACATTTTTAAAATGCAAAGGCATCACCAAAATTTTGTAAAAGAGCTTGAGGCTCCCTCCTGTGCAAATTGTATAGGGTAGAAGGGCATGGGTAAAGAGAAAGAGCAACTAGAAGGGAATGGGAAAAGAGGACCTTGCCATGATGGCCAGTCATGTAAAAAAGGGGATGGGTGCTCAAAGGGATGAGGGCTTTGTATATAAACTCAAAAAGAGAATGAGAAGCTCATTCTTTGGTGTGTGACAAAGTGGATTCTTCTTCTTCTTCTCTCCTTCTCTTCTCTTGCTTGCTTGCTTGTGAGAATAAGAAGCTCCACTACATCAAATTGAGGGGAGTGAACGATCCAAGAAAATCATTTCCCTTACAACCACAATTGGCTCAACACATTGAGTAATCTTCAAGGGAGAGGCCGTGGGAGCTTTCCAGGTGAGAGAGCTCATAATCCTAAGAGTCATATGCAATTTTCAATTAGGAGATTGCATCTGATTTGTCATGCCAAGATGAAGCCCAAAAGGGGTATACAATGAGCTCCAATATACAACTATCTTTACAGTGCTTAGCACTAGCTTTTGCAATTCATTTCTTGAAGCCTAACTTCAAGGAGTCACCTTATAAATGTAAGTATAGCATGTTCAATCATGAAAATGTTATTTTATTTAGTATAAGATTATATTTATAGAACTATTTTTAAATTTTAGAAAATATCTGTAAGCTTCTTAAAGGAAAATGGGTCATTGTATTACCTTACATCACATAAGGAAAGGGTGCTCTCTAATATCCTTTGAATGCACATGATATAAAGGGCTTACATATAGTGGCCCCCTTGAGAAGCCTACTTGATCGATGATTACATGGCACACTGATTCTGGACTAGTGTCATTGCTATCACTAGCAACCACATCGAGACCCTATGGACCGCTTATTAGGTCAAGCATTGTAAGCGAGTGGCAATGGCTACCTCTCACATAGCCCTACACACTCTCACACAAGGATGTAGTGAGTGTACTCTTGAATCCATTCGTTGTATTTCTCTTCCTCCTCGAATCCTTTGATGGCTCCACGATTCAAGGCACTTGCTCAATCAAGCTATATCTCCATGCTCCTCCAAGCTCCAACTGCCATAGCCATGCGTGCAAGAAAAGAGAAGAGAAGAAGGAAAATATGAGAAGAGGAGAAGAAGAGATTCTCCATGGTCCCTCACTCTCACACACTCACAATCCCTCTCTCCATCTCTTATGCACAAGAAGGAAGCAAGAACAAGAACAAGAAGAGAGCTAGTTTGCACACACACCAAAAATGAGCTTGAGCTTATTCGTTCACGTTTTGGCTTTTATATATGCCTTTCTCCCCTTGGGCACCCAACCCATTCCTGTGATTGGTTCTAGCCTTGGTCCTCTTTTCCACTCTTTTTCTATTCTTTCTTATTCTTGTGGCTCCTTTACATGTGCCTTTTCATTCACAACTTACATAGGAGGGAGCTTGGTATCTTTTACAAAGGACTAAAATGCTATTTATCTCTTGTGCGCCCTATTCTTGATTTTAAAATTTTTTCTACACCTCTTGGTCTTCTTTTTCAATCAGGTTTTCTTCTTATGCTCCTTCTCAAGCCTTCTTTGCATCTTGTATCATTCCAAGGGTTAATATTATTCCCCTCCTAGCCGAGTGTTAGCCCCATGGCACTCAAAGGTGTGGATTGGAGAGGTTGAGGGTGGTTTGTAAAATGGTACTTCAGGATTTTGAAAAATTGGTAATGTAGGCATCTGTAAAGGAAGAATAGTTGCACTACTTTGGAAATGTGTTTTCCTTACCGTGTAGTACATTGTGCAATTGCTGGTGGAATTGGGAGATGGGTTGGAACCACAAATAAGCTTGAGGTGTTGTCCCACACTTGAGGACCCAATTCATGGAAGGGGAAGATGCTATGCATGACTTAGGGAGACAAGTCTATCACAATGTTCAACCCTTGATACGTCCTAAGTACGTGAAGTGGGGAGGGGCTAGGGATTTGATGGTCCCTAGATACAATATTCATGGCACTCATACATTTTAAATGAGGACATTTTGTTTTTCTTTTCTTTACTTATTCTTCGTCTTCTTATTCTTCTTTTTTAGCACAAGGGATGATACTAAGTTACATCATATTCTCTTGTAAGGGAGTATAGAATATCACATCCCCAGACCATTCATCAAGCATACATACTTTATTTGAAACCATGCCATAGTTGCCACTCAATAATTCTGGAAAAAAATGGATGTTACACCTAGTGAACCGACTATCACTTATGTCCTCTAGGAGGTTCATACAAAAACCTGGTAGGATAGCTCTCATTATGATTCTAGTCATACCACAACTATCTATGTCCATATTTATATAAAAAAAGAGGGGTAGTAGTCACTCTTCCTCTGTAGTGGGCTTTTGCTTAAGAAGGATTTTTAGGAGACATAGATAGTTACAAATGGTGATAAATGCTAGATCTAGACATGAAGAAAATCTTTAAGGAAGTGTGCAATAGATGGACGAATATCCTTTTTGGTAAAGTTCATGCACTCCTTAGAGATCGTGGCATTAATATCGTAAATTCAAGGAAAATCGCACCTTCCACGCACCTGTAGATCAAAATCTACTCTGTATGTCCTTGGGTAGGGCATGTAGGTCTCAGATTATTCCTTTCATATGGAAATGTATTGTAAAAAGCCATCCATGCATCCATACTATCATCCCATGTGTTTCTTCTCCACTTTGAGTGGAATTCATAGACCTTTACTTCTCTAGGCATCTTCCCAATACGTGATGGGTTCCCTCTACCACAATGTTGGTTTCCTTGCCCTTTCCTTCAGCCACCTTTTGTTCAGTCACATTGAAAGCTTGATCACCTCCTTCACCACCCTTGGTGACAATGCTCGATCAAGTCAAGGGTAGGAGAAGGTGAATTTAAATGGATTGTAGCAGCTTTCACACTATTCCCATAGGGAAAGTTCTCGTGCCCACTTGACTGGCAACCATTCTTCACATTGAGGGATAGGGGCTAGGGGCTTCAGGCAGTACTGATTGAGGCTTGGCACTAAGCTTTCTCTATGACAACAACTCTGCCAATTCCCTCCTTCTGTGTCTCATTTCTGTAGTTCTCTTTGGGACAGTGGTGTCTTCATCATGCACTTTTGCTTGTGATTTTGTTGTGGAGATAGGCTTGGCACATTGGTCTACTCTTCCTCATCATTCTCCTACTCAAAATTAGGACATTTTTCCAGATTTGGGCCTACAGGTCTTCAATCTCCGTAATTGTGGCCACTCGTGTGTTGATAGGGGCCTCAAACATTGGAGGCTCATGTAATGGGTGCATGGGAGGGTAATACTTCTTGATGTGATTGCCATTGAGAATTGGATAGGCATTCTAGCTCAACTAGGCGCTCTATCCATGTCTCCTTTCCATCCCATCTCTCTTGATGAGCAATTCTTAGGCTAGGAATAAAGAACTATACATGTAGAATTGCTTCAGCTTCGTAGGTCAACCTAAAGGGAGTCTATCCCACATCCGTTTTATAAGCTATACAGTAGGTCCATAAAGTTGCCATGAGCTTGTTATCCCAGTCCTTGTGTAAATCAAAGACTACCTTGGTCAGGATGTTTACTAGAATTTTACTCATAGACTCAGCCTGGCCTTTAGCCCTTGAGAGCAATACCATGAGGGTTTCCGATGGATGATTGGAAAGGAGGATAGGAGATGAGCAATCACTTCATTGATGAAAAGTGTGCCTTGGTCACTAACGAGTTCGATGGGGCAACCGAATCGTGAGATCACCTGCTCCCAAAGGAACTTAATAGTGGTCTTAGCATCATTATTTCTTGTAGCTCGTGCTTCCGCCCATGTCGTGAGATAGTCTATGGCAACAATAATGTATTGCGCTTATGAGTATTGTGCTATGGGATTGATTGGCCCAATGAAGTCGATTCCCCATTCCTCGAATGGTTTCCTTTTGTCCTTGCGAACTAGTACCTTGGTCCTTTGGCACTCATCACAGTGCATTACGAATCGTAGTGCATCTCAGAAAGGAGTAAGCCACCATAGCTGAGACTGCAACACCTTGCGGGTTGTTGTGTCTCCGGCCCCACTGAAATGCCCTCCTACTATTCTGTCATGTGCTTCTGCACTCGCACACACATTTGCGCAGCAATCAGTCTTGCCTTAGCCGATAGAGTTGGCTTGTTATCAATTGATAAGGTTGGACTTTGAGAATGAGTTGCCTAAGTTGGCGGGTTTTCTCTATTGGTCATTCAAGGAGTCTGTGCTCAAGCACTTAGACTATGTCATTTTCCCAATAAGTGAGAGCTGGATTTTAGGACCCAATTTGGACCCGTTCTTGAAGTGTTGAAGCTTGTTTTGGAGCCGAAAAGTGCTCGAGAGGCGTTAAAGAGCCAATTTTCATGAAAAATCAAATGATGGCCGATGGCCGAGCTAGAGTTTTCCTAGATGCATTTTGACATCAGGAATCTAACACAAGTCTCAGTTTGTCAATCGGAGGTCGTTTGACCACCCATTTAATCCCCATAAGGTTCAGTGTTATAAAGCAGCTACCAAATTGGGAAGCTGTAAAGTGCGTGGGAGAAGCCAAGTTGATGGAATTTGACACCTCAAAGCCACCTGTCCAATCAGATTGCAAATCGGAGTTTGCTTGGCCCCTCAAAATTGAAATATCCACTTGCAGGATAGTGTGAACACAAAAAGATGAACTGGTTATTTTAATGTTTTAAACCTTAGGCTTAATAAAAGCCTTGAAACTAATGCAAAGACTATCGAACATAGGAAAGCGTCAATGCGCCTCCTCATTTTTGCTTGATGCCTCTCTGATTCAAACACGTTTGGAGAGAGAGAGGGAGATTCTCGATCAGGGCAGAGAGAGGAACAAGATGGCTACAAGCTTGCCCGTTTTAATGGAGGATTTGAAAATCTCATTTTTTAGTCTTTCTCTCTCCTCCCGTTCTCTCCCCTTAAGGGACAGTTCATGCACATGAAGAAGAATGAAGACCGATTCAAGGATGCTTGCCCCGGATTGCTCCAAGATCAAGAGGAGGCTGAGGGGAGATGTTCAGCATTGAAGATTTGTTACTGATCAGTCCATTGGCAACCCAAAATAATTATTAAAAAAACCCACAACACGCAAATAATTGGTATACCTCATTTTTACAAAGGAAATTTGCTTCTTGTTGATATTTGATTGTTGAAATGAAATTCATATAGAACAAAAATTTGTTTGGATCTTGTTTGCATTATGATTGAGGGCTGTGCATAAAAACTTTGCATAATCGTAATGATAAATAGTCGCAATAATTAAATTATGGCTCAAAAAGTGCATTTTTAGTGTAAAAATGAAGGTTTTATTGGTTTCGAGTGGGAAAAAGAGATGCGCATGGGATAAAATTCTAAGAAAAAACATATTTTAGATGTCATAATCAGTACTAATCATAAATAAAAAAAATCTATTTTTATGCACAAATAAATAGATAAAAATAGCTAAAAATGGAAAAAAAAGGATTTTTGCGTTACACAAATCTAGAAAAATATCATTCGTGGTTGTGGCTATAAAACAAAGCTAAGGTATGAATTTTGGCTTCCATTCAGCTTTTTTTTATACATTATAGTTAATGCTTTTTCTGTTTTATGCGAAGAATACATACAAAAATAATACCCTACACCTATGCAATGCAGCATAACCTAAATGTTAGACGGAAAGGGTGAGGTTAAGAGATTAAGAGGGCTGAGAGAGTGTGAATCTTTGAAATATTTGATTGTTCATTCCATTTAGAATTGCGATAATTGAGTTTAAGGGGCTAGTAGCATGAGGAATCAGTTCTAGTCTCCATACATCGAAGCATACGTTTAGTGAAAATCATGAAAGGGCTGTTTTTTTCACATCACAAAATGATGATTTTGATCAATATTTTTTGTGCACTAGGATCATATGCACTATGCATGATGCATGACATGGTATCAGTCCTAGATTGCATAACAATTGTCTTCCTAGGACATGACTTATACGTTGAGGGGAAAGAAGTGTTTACTGTAGGTCAGTTGTATGCTTTCCTTGGGGCTGTTTGGTGAGGATTTATATAACCCTGGATCGTGCAAAACAAGAAAAGAGTGGATTTTGTGCATTATGTCTTATATGTTGGAGCGACGCATCTTGGGGCCAATCCCCAAGGTGTAGGAGAGTCACAGTGGAGGAGCATCAATCAACCGAGGGGAGATTCTTGATGTTTGTGTGATGATGCACTATGCCTACATGTTATGGGATCTCCCTCTGAGGAGAAGGGAAGGTAAACATTGGACTACATATTAGCTACAAATGCATAATTAAGTCTATCCAATGTACATTGATGTATTACAAACGCTCCTAGCCCGCGAGGCCATGTGGTGGGGTTGTCTGTTGTGTGCGTGAGGTCCGTCGGCTAGTGCCATAGCCAATGCCAGCTCATTTTAGGTCCCATCAATAAGGTGTCAAATCAGCTCTAAACAAATCTCTTTCACTGGATAGACTGAATAGATATGCATCAAGTAGTTCGTCTGCAATGCCTTGCCCATTGGCTTCTCCTGTGGGGATGCGAGACATGTGATCGGCCATATAATGATGCTTTTCTTTACACGCGACCACAGAGAAGTCAAATTCTAAAAGTATAAGTAACCATCCAGTTATGCATCCTGTGGTGCACGGTTTATTAACAAGGTAGAGCAAGGCTTGATGGTGGTCAACAAAGAAGGTAAAGGGCGTAGCCAAAAGATAATGTTGAAACTTCCTTACATCAAATACCATGGCTAACCCCTCTCTCTCCGTTGTCGAATAATTCATTTCCATATCCGTGAGTTGTCTGCTAGTAAATCTCATAGGATATTCTAAGTTGTGTTCATTAGATTGGCACAACACCGCTCCTATAGCAAATTTAGAAGCGTCAATGTGAATATGAAAAGTGATTGTCCAATCTAGGGCTCGTAGAATTGGTGTAGTGGTTAGAGTATTTTTCAGTTTCTCATACACATGTTGGCATTCCTTGGTCCATTTGAATATGATCAACAGCTTGTATAGAGGTCTAGCAATCAATGCATAGTTCAACACAAACCGCTGATAATACCCTGTATGGCCTAGAAAGCACTGAACTCCCTTGTAATCAGTTGGTGGTGGGAGATTGACAATAGCCTTGAATTTTGAGAAGTCAGTGGCAATGCCGTTTTTCGACACCACATGCCCTAGGATGCATCCGTGCTTCACCCAAAACTAGCACTTTACAAGGGTCAACAAGAGATGATATAATCAACACCGTTCAAAGACACCTTGGAGGCATATTTCACAGTGGATTCCGTGCCACTGTGGATTCTGTGAGGTTTTACGATGGATTTCGTGAACTTTGTTGACCGGGGCTCGTACACAAAGTGGATTCTTTATGCGAGAAGTTGATGGGAACGCCTATCCTTTTCGGGCGTTTCATTAATTTAGTGTGTACATGGGTGATTCCATAGCGGGTGATTCCACAAAATACATATTAAATTAATAAATGTTTATGAGTTTAGAGTGCGCACTCGTAATAAATTAAGGTTAGGATTGATTTCTAACCAGTTGATTTATTTATGTAGCTGAAGACTGCTAGGTATTCACTTTTGTCGGTTTAACTCTGAGTTTCAAGGTAGCAGATCAAGGAGTTTAACTCTGAGTTGTTCTAAAGAATTATAGATTGGAAAGAGAGCTACAACTTTCCTTTTTGAAGCTCGACTAGTTAGAAAGTTATGAATTGTTCTATGTAATGCTCCTCCATGAGGCAATTTATGTGCTCTATGAGGAAACAGTAATGGAATTTCCACAACAGTGAAATACATATAGCAGCTGAGTTGGCATGAAAATTGGCCATATAAAGCTTTGAGTGCCTATGTATTTGGTTTGTATTTATGTGTGCTCTGAGGAAAGAAGAACAAAGGGGGTCTACAACTGATTTTGTACTACTTGAAGCAATCACACTTTATGGGGTAGTTTGCTATGTAGGATTGCCATCCCTAAAAATAGGATTGTGTGAATCTGAAAGCTCATGTTGTTAGAGTCTCTACCATGGTTGTTTCAGCATCAAATTCTCTATAAAAATGGTAATTCTAAGCTTGAAGGTTTAAACTACTCAAGTTGTTGAGTTGAAGTCTCAGTGTTTGAGGAGTGAGTGATCAAGAATTTTTTATCATGTGTTCAGTGGTGCCATCTTGTGGGTTTTGTTATGGTGAGATCGTCGGTCTTTATCATGAGGTGTTATCTTGGGGGTTGTTAGAGGCCGACTACCCAATTCACTTACCATAGATTGGTGCCCCCGCTGAGGATCTCTTGTTGATCTTATCAATTGGGAAGTGTAAGGTTTGGAAACCAACCTATACACAAACTCAAGCATGGCAACTTTTGGATAGAACCCTTCTTTGGTACTGAAAATGAGGATGCTAATCAGTTTATCAAAAGATTGGAGTAGATGACCTACCAAGATCAAAGGGACACTGATGTAGATAAGCTTCGAATGATCAACATGTTGCTTGAAGGATCTGCAATATTATGGTGGAACTTATTGAATGAAGAGACAAGGGCAAATTGCAATGAAGTTAAAACTGAGTTCCTTACAAGGTTTGCATCTAAGTAAACTCGTGAGAGTTTAT
Organism: Lygodium microphyllum; assembly: GCF_053477565.2. NCBI lineage: Eukaryota > Viridiplantae > Streptophyta > Polypodiopsida > Schizaeales > Lygodiaceae > Lygodium > Lygodium microphyllum. The sequence continues at coordinate 7,041,702 of NC_141154.1, forward strand.
GGAAGTCTTTGGAAATGATATTTCAGGGAAAAAATGAAGAAGTGTCTAAATTTGTTGCGAGATTTGAAGCAAAATGGATAGAATTTGCACAGAGTGTGGAGCAACCTCCCATGATGTTCTTGAAAAATGACAAGTTTGTTTCATTGCTCAAATATGAAATTAGAGAAAAGTTTCTGATCAAAGACCCTAATACATATGAAGATGCAATCAAAATAGCCAAAGAAAAGCAAAGGAAAATATAATTGAGGTCGGATCAATCAAGAGGTATTGTTGTGCATGTATTTTTACGGCCTAATCAAGTTGACACTGTTGCAGGAAATGCAGGATAGTAAGCTGTGAATCTTCATGGGGCATTTGAAAGAGTGGAGAATGGAACTCAACAAGACCATAGGAAAGTTGATGATGATGTGATTAGTAAATTGCAAGAACAATTGGTAAATCTAAATTTGAATATGAGCCTATTGCGGGCAAGGCAGCCTCAAATGCAACCTAGATTTAGAGGACCTCCAAGAAATAGATGGGAAAACTTTGAATGCTCTAATTGCAAGGAGAGAGGTCATATTGCTCATGATTTTCCTTATCCAAGAAGTACAGGAGGGGAGATGTATCCCATGCCACAAGGGAATGTAGGCAAGATGCTAGACCTCAGCAAGAACAAAGGCCACTTGAACCAGCTAGGCAACAGTTGGAAAGAAGACCTGGTGGAGGCACATTGTGTATGAATTTGATCAAAACCAACATGTCTAATGATGGGGAAAATGCAGATGTTCTAGTTAATAAGAGAGTCAGAGAGAGGGATACTGAAACTGAAACTCAAAGGGCAGCAAGGATTAAAATGGGAAAATAGGTTGCAGACGATCCATAAACTAGCAAGAAAGCTAGAAAATGAAGGAAGATTCAAATGGGGAACTTTGCTTTGGGAGTCAATCAAGTTCCTTATAACCTGCTTGAAGACTTAAAAGGTAAAAAGGCTGATGTTACATATGGTCAGCTATTGGAGATAAACTCATCTCTGAGGAGGCAATGGCATGGTTTGGTTAGCATCAGGAAAGGAAATAGGCATGTTGGAGTGGTATACCTATCAGATGTGAAAGACATTATATATGTCATGGACACATGGATACATGGAAGGAAAATTGATCAAGTTTATGTTGATGGTGGTGCACAAGTTTGTGTAATAATTGAAGAAGCAATGTTGCAAATGCATCTTAAAATGATAGGGAAGTCATTTTTAAAGGTTAAAATGGCATATAGCTCAAAAGTAAAATGCTTGGGAGTCGTTGAGAACTTGGAAATCAACGTTGGAGGTCAAAGAGCATTTGGATTTCCATGTTATGCCTGCAAAACTTGGGGCATATCGTCTTATTTTGGGACGACCGTGATTGATTCGTATGATATCTAGACAAGGTTGGTATAGAAGTTAATTGGAACTTTATCTAGAGAAGCCAGTTCATAAGAGGATGATCTTTGACATGAAAACAGGGTCTGTCATTCAAAGTGGACATGAAAGTGATGTTGGAGGTGATGAAAGTAGTGATTCAGAAATTCCAGCCTTGATGAGGAAGATAGAGAATGGAAACCTAGCCTACTCTCTAGGGATGTTGACCTCTTTGGGTTGTCAATCTAGAGTTCAAAAAGAGAGGAAAAGAAGTTGTAAATATTGCTGCAGGAAGTACAAACTTCATGTAGGAAACATGTGATCAGCAACCTAAAATGAATGTTGGATTGCCTAACCTTATGAATATGTTGGGAAATGACTTGACTAATGATGAAAGAGATGAATATTCAGTCATTTTTCAAAAATACTTGAAATTGTTTGCTACAAACTATCACCAACAAAGGGGTACCAACAGCATTGTGCACCATATCAAATTGAAAGAAGGGTATAAACCGGTGGCTCAAACACTTAGGAGACTTGGTATAATTCAAGAAAATGTACTTAAAGCTTAAATTCAAAAGTTGCTTGATGCGGGATTTATCTACTATCCTCTTCCGTTTCAGGATGAGATCTTGGATCAAGTGACTCATCATGAATTTTATAATGTGTGTGACGGATACTTTGGATATTTCCAAATCAGAATAGGAGAAGAAGATCATAAGAAAACAACGTTCATTACCCCATGGGTATGCTTCTGTTATAGAGTGATGCCTTTTGGTCTGATGAATGCATACGCTAGCTTTTCAAGATGGGTTAGTTGGGTATTTGCCCCTTTCATTGGGAAATCCTTGCAGGTATTTATGGGTGATTTTGTGTGTATAGCTCAAGGGCATTACACTCTCAAAAACTTGATGAATTTTTCTGTAGACTTGATGAGGATGGCAATCAGCTAAACCCCGATAAATGTAAAATAGCAAGAACTAGAGTGATACTC